>NW_017674477.1:12937-66938 GCF_001879085.1 Nicotiana attenuata
ATATTTTACGGAAAAAAATCTATTAATTCTAATTTGAAAAAACGAATGGGATGACAATTAGAACTAACAAAGTCAATAACTACTAAAACAAATAAAATAAAACCAAAAATATAACTTAAAATTCAAAAATTTTAAAATAAATTAACACAATACTCTTATATAAAATTATAAAATACTATAAAATAAGTTTCAACATAATTTAAATAAGAATAATTCAAAAGAAAAAGAAAATATAAGTCTATAACCTCATTCAATAATGAAATTCTACTTTAAGGACATCACTCATTATATGCCAAGTTTATTAATGATTCATTATTTCAATATTAGGAGGTGTAGTTTTAAAACTAGAATAATAGCACAATTATGCTAAATGAAGAAAATTAAGAAATATAAAAAAATGAGCAACTAAATAGAATCATAAAAAATAAAGGTTGAAAATGAGAATATTATTTAAATATTAATATATTATTTTAACATAATTAAATTTGATATAACCTCATTTGATAACAAAGTTAAACTTTGTCGATGACGTATTGTTTCTAAGATTACGAGGTATAATTTTTTAGAAAAAATAGAATAATAACATAACAAATTAAAGTGTAATAAAAAATAAATAAAAATAATTAAGAAAGAACAAAATATCAGAAATCATGTTGAAACACGTGAAGTAAAGGTTGGAAACGAGAAATAAGGAAATAAAATATAAATAACCCTGTAATTGCATCATGTAATTATCAGCAATTCTCAGCCCCCTTGAGAATCGAAGAGTATAATTATACCCCTCAATTATATTACAAGTTGATCAAGTAATTTACTTGATCAAAAATATATGTCAAAACTATATAATTAGACGCAATCACATCTAAATTTAATTATTAGGTGGCTTTCAATCAGGCCGTGATCTTTAACCAATGGATAGAGTAAGAGAATGATCGGGCGCGAGTCTCAATAATTTGGGTACCTTATGCTGTCTGGCATTTCTCGAGCCGTGTGTGTATTTGTTCCCTCTCGGGTTCAAAACAACTCTTTCCCCCTTATTTTCTAGTATAGAGTATATCTTTTCTTTACTCTCTTCCTTTTTCTTTTCATGTCATTAATTTTTTGCAGCATAGAGTAATCCCTGTTTTTCGCCATTCATCAAAATTCAGAAACTTATTAAATTCAAGTCGTTAACAAGATTATTCCATTTCCATTCATCTCATGCTGCGGTCATTTGAGGTTTTGCACGAAAGTGGGGTCCAGTGTAGAAGAAACTTTTTTCTTGGCTAATAGTTGTTAGACCAAAAAGTATGGGATCTTTTGTTAAATTAATTAAATAAGAAGATAAAGGATAAATCCTAGTTAAACATAATAACTTCTACATCTGAAGAATGTTTGTACGAATAATATGGGAGTGCATTAAAACCGATTTAATACAGTGTATAATAAATGATACTACTATTAATGAGTGGGGAAGAATGACAAACAATAAATATGCTAAATGGCAATGAATGTAAATAAAGAGAATGATTCGCCCAATGTTGAATGAGGTGTATGATTCTTCTCTCTTATAATGATGTAAGACAAGAATATGAGAGAATACAAGAGGCCTTCTCGGATCTGATGCGAGAAATGTGGAATCAACACCAAATCGAATCTCTTTGGAAAGGTAACGTTTGTATTTTTCTTGAGAGTAAACTTTTCAAGAGAGTTCTTATCATATACTCTCCCCGTTCCAATTTATGTGAATTGTTTGACTGGGCACAGAGTGTAACGACCCGACTGGTCGTTTTGAGCATTTACACTTTACTCGGTTGTTTGAGGGCATGAGTAGCTCCGTATGATGTATTATGGCTTATGTGAATCGTTGCTTTTGATTTTCAAGTTATTCGGAAATATAATTTTGGAAGTTTGACCGGAGAGTTGACTTTTTTATATCGGGATGAAAATCCAATTTCAGAAATTGGAATAGCTCCATTATGCCATTTATGACTTGTGTGCAAAATTTTGGGTCAATCGGACGTGATTTGATATGTTTCGACATTGGTTATAGAAATTTGAGGTTTCAAGTTCATTAAGTTTGAATTGGCGTGCGATTCTTGTTTTTGTTGTTGTTTGATGTGTTGAGGGCTCGACTAAGTTTATATAGTGTTTTGGGACTTGATGGTACCTTTGGTTGAGGTCCCAAGAGCCTCGGGTGTATTTCAGGGAGAGTTTTGAGCGAGTCCGGGCATTTCGAAACTTTGATATTGTTCTGGCACTTTTGGGGGTGCAGCCGCGAATTTTGGGGTGCTGAGGCGAAGGAGAGGTGTGGACCGCAGCACAAAAGTGCGGACCTCAGAGGAGAAATGCGGACCGCAAAATTTTGTTTGCGGCCGCACTCCAGGGAGATTCTGCAAATTTGCCGGTCCGACTTTGGAAGCTTTTATCTTTTGATCTACAGGGAATTTTGAGATGACAAAAAAGAAAGTTGTAGCCCTTCGTGTCTAGTTTCCAGAAAGGTAAAGAATTCATCATTTGGATATTTGTAGAGAAAGTTAAGGTCAAAATACTGAAGCCTGGTATGGAGGAAACTGTGGTGTGCGGCGGCACGATTTTTGTGCGACCGCAGGATTGGGCAGTGTGCAGCCGCACTTGGATTTGTGCGGACCGCACAGTGAAGTTCAGAGAAAGTGATATATAAGCAAGGCTTAGGATTTTATTTCATATTTTGGACTTGGGGAGCTCGGTTTGTGACGATTTTTCGTAAGATTTCCTAGAAAATCATCGGGGTAAGTGATTCTAACTCGGATTTGGCTAATATACATGAATATATCATTGATCTCATCATCCAATTAGTATTTTAAGATGGAAATTTGGGGAAGATTGTAGAAATTTCATAAAAATGAATTTTTGGGATTTGAACACCGATTCAGAGTTGGATTTGAGTGAAACTAGTATGGTTGGACTCATAATTGAATGGTTTTCGGATTTTGTGAGTTTTGTCGGGTTGTGAGGTGCGATCCCCGGGTGTGATTTTTGGCCGTATTTGGGATTTAACTTAGGGTTCGATCCTTATCATTTGTAATTGATTTCTTGGGGCTTTATCTGATGTATTTGAGTTATTTTTGGCTAGTTTTGAGACATATAGAGGTCGCTTCGCGCGTGATGGCATTTTTGGAGTACCGCTTGGCTTGCTCGGTACTGGAATTGGCTTGTTCAATAAAAGTAACTCTTTTAAACTTAATGCTGAGGGTATGAAACCCATACTTATGTGCTATAAGATTGGTGTTGAGGTGATGCACATGCTAGGTGACGGGCGTGTGGGCGTGCACCCTGTGAATTTTGACTCAGTTGTCTTCAGGGCACTGTATGGTGGCCCTACTTTGTTGATATCTGTGTTTTCACCATGTGATAAAGTAAATTGAGCTGTACATCATGCTAGATATCATGTTTACGCTTTATGCTGATATTGTTGGGACCATAGTGGTCGTTTCTTGCTGTCATCTCATCGATTTCATTAATATTTCGTACTAAGTCGCATTCATGCGTTCATTTCATATATCAGTCTCACTTGACTTATTGATACATCATATCATTATTCCGGGTCAATTTTTATGACATTGTGAGCCCGTGGGTGAGACTGGAGAGATTGATGACTGAGTGAGGCCGAGATCCTGGTTATGAGTGGCAGTTATGGGATCGGGCTGCACGCCGCAACATGTTTTATTGATTTATGAATGTGTGAGGCCAATGACCTGATTGATTTATGCCATGATTGGCTTGTTATAACGCTTAGGTCGAAGGAGACCCTCCGGAGTCTACACACCCCTAGTGGGCGTGGTTGATTATATTCAGGGATGGATCTTTCCCTCGTATGGAGATGGATCTTCTCCATGAGGCTAGATTGGCCTGTTTCCTCGGTACTGGAGACTGATGGTCAGTGATGCAAATATTCCGGTATGGATCTTCCCTGGGTCGTACGAGCCATATACATTACCGAGTGGTTGAGCATTTATATATACATACCTGGAGATAGATCTTCTCTTTGGAGCCGTAATGGCCTTTCCTCGGTACTGGGTGACTTATAATCAGTGTTGTATATGTTCTGGGATAGATTTTCCTGGACCGTATGGGCCATATACAGTACCGAGTGGTTGAGCATAATGAGTGGAAAGTATGATACAGTGAGGTTGAGTACTCTGAGAGTGTGTGCAACGACCCGGTCATTCGTTCTAAGAGTTATAGCCCCGTTTCCCCCATTTCTAATTCTTTATGTATTGTTTAGCTGTGTTGAGTTGTATCGAGTTGGTAAGTTTGGGTTCGGAGTAGTTTTGGATTGAAATGATCACTTAGTCTCTTAGTTAGAAAGCTAAGTTAGAAAAGTCAACAGGAAGTTGACTTATGGGTGAACAAATTCGAATTTGGATTTTTATGATTCGATTAGCTTAGTTGGGTGATATTACATTTAGGAGTGTGTCCGGAATATAATTTTGAGGTCCGTGATAGAATTAAGCTTGAGTTGGCGAGTTTTGGAAGTTTAGAAGTTCTTAGGCTTGAATCCGAGGTTGATTTGGTGTTTTGGTGTTGTTTTAGGTGTTCCGAAGGTTCGACTAAGTCCGGGTAGTGATATATGACTTGTTGGAATTATTGGTTGAGGTCCCGAGAGCCTCGGGTAAGTTTTAGAGAGGTTTGGGTTGTGTTGCGCTCGTTTTTCTTATGTTTCGACACCATTTCTTCAAGCATAAATGATATCATATTGAACAAATGAGCTCCGATTCCTTTTTTGATTGAAGCATTAGATCCGTATCATAATTACAGACCCGTAGCAAAAAGAATCGTCAAATTTGGACATCGTATGAGGATTTTATGGTCATTTTACTAAGAATTAGGTTGCCAGATTTTTCTGATTAATTACGAAATGGCTACTGACGGCGTATTTAAAAATCTGCACTATTTGCAAATATTGAAACCAACATATCTCATTCATTATAAGGTCAAATTGAGTGATTCAAAAGTCTAACTTTACTAGAATTTCACAAGGAATACATTGGAGGCATAAAGTACCAGTTTCGGGATCGTTTGGTACAAGAAACGAGGCAGAATAGCTGGCAGAAAATTATATAAAACTAGGGTTTGTTCATTCGGTCATATTTTGAGTTGGGGAGCTCGGATTTGGGCGATTTTGGAGGCGATTTTCACCATATGGATTGGGGTAAGTGTTCTCTACTCAATTTTGGTTATTTTTCATGAATTCATCTTCGTTTTTGGGATTTGATTGGTGATTTCAAAGTGAAATTGAGGGAGTTAGGGTTTGAGTTTTGGAGAGTTTTAAGTGAGGATTTAAGGGACCAAACGGAGTCCGATTTTGATAAATTTTATATGGTTAGACTCTGGAGAGGACGAGGTTTATAATTCTGCCATTTTTGACTAGATTCGATACGTGGGCTCGCGGCCGGGTTTTGGCCGATTTCAGATTTCTAGCTTATTTATGTAGTTTTTATTGTGGAATTTGATTCTTTAGCACATGGTGATGGTATTAATCTGATTATGGTTAGATTCGGAGCTTTTGGAGACCGAGTCCATAGACGAGGGCTTCCCGGAGTAGGATTTTACGCTGTTAAGGTATGTAACAGTTTTAACTCTGGCTTTGAGGGTATAAACCCGGAGAAATTGATATCATGTCATTTTTAGGTGGTGATACCCACGCTAGGTGACAGGCGTGTGGGTGTGCACCGCGAGGAATTGAGACTTGGTCCGTCCCGTGAGGCTGTGAGGCCTAATGGCTATTTTCTGTTGTTATGTGTTTACTTATTGTTGAACTTGTTTGCCTTCATGTTAGAGATCATGTTTAGGCTTTATTCATGCTCATATTATTTGTACTCAGTCATAAAAATTATTGTACATGTTTACCTCAGTCTCTATTATTTGCTAATATGCTGTGATACTTGATGTGGGTTGTGTTCCCTTATTTGTTGATGATGGTGAGGCTAGTGATGTACATGATTGAGTGAGGCCGAGGGCCAGGTCGTGAGGATATTAATACCATAGCGCGTGAGCTGACCGTGGGGGTCCAGGTATTGATACCATAGCGCGTGAGTTGTCCGCGTAGCACGTGAGTTGACCGTGCGGATCCTGGTATTGATATGATGGCATGATTGAGTGAGGCCGAGGGCCTGGTTATGAGGATATTAATAGCATAGCGCGTGAGTTGTCCGCGTAACATGTACGTTGATCGTGCGGGTCCAGGTATTGATACCATAACGCGTAAGTTGTCCGCGTAGAACATTAGTTGACCGTGCGGATCCAGATATTGATATGATGGCACGTGAGTTGTCCGTGCATAGCGCTTGGGCTTTGGGAGCCCCTCCGGAGTCTGTACACACCCCAGTGAGCGCAGAGTGTTGAGTGTATTGAGTGTTGAGTGCCGAGTGCGAGTGATGAGGGATGGAGTGAAACTGCTGTGAGGTTGCATTTACTTTTGCTATTGCTGCATTTATCTGTTAAATTTCTTTGTGGCATTTACCGAGTTATGGAATTTACCTGTTTATTTCTGTTTACTTTTAAATTGTGAAAATAAATAATTGGATTATTTTACTTAGCTCGTCACTACTGCTCAGTTCCTTAGTTATTTCTGTTACTACTGAGGTGGTTGTACCCATACTACAGCCTGCACTTTATATGCAGATCCAGGTGAGTTAAAGCGCGGCGATCGCTGGGTTCAGGCCGGCTATCTGTGGAGATTGCAAGGTAGCTGCTAGTGTCCGCAGGACCTTGTTACTCCTTTTGTCATTTCTTATTTTGGACAGTTAGACAGTTTATATATCTTAGTTCATAGTTTTAGAAGCTTATGACTTAGTGACACCCCGTTGTTTTGGACTCGTTTCCATATTTTATATTATTTATATGTAATGTGGGTTTAGTTTATCATGAATTAAATTATTGGAAATATTTTATTAAATTCTTATAATCAAATTAGTAATAATATTTTGGGAATAGGCTTGCCTTATAACACGATAGGCACCATCACGACCATGGTTAGATTTTGGTTCATGACAAGTTGGTATAGGAGCCTAGGTTACATAGGTCTCACGAGTCATGAGCGGTTTTAGTAGAGTCTTGGGGATCGGTACGGAGACGTCTGTACTTATCTTCGAGAGGCTGCAGAACCTTTAGGAAAACTTCACCTTCTCGAATTCTTATCGTACGGTATTGATTCAGCTTGAAGTGTAACTCTTTGAATTCTTTCCACGCATTCGTATGCGGACATGAGCGCTCGATATCAGTTGTGCATCGACGGATTGTGATTCCCTGGATGAGGTGCGAGATGTGATTTCTGTGTGTTGATGTTGGGCCAGTCTGGAGGACTTGAAGCCGGGTTTTGACTGTAGACTGAGCACTGAGGTGTTGATTGTGTGAGCGCGTGCTTATATGTCCGTTGGTGTCCCTATTAGTGGGATTGTGATTTGATGGCTATGAGGCGAGTATGATTTGACTGCGAGATTGTGTTCGGATTGATCGAATGTGACGAGAAGGGTTTACTTGAGATGTAGCAAGGACTAATGGGTGTTTGATTTGTGACTTGATATAGCTTGTTCAGGCTCTATCTATTAAGAGGTTTATTACCAGCGTTTGGTTATTTTGGGCAGCTGCTATGAATAGAAATCATCGTTGTGAGTGTTTGGATTATGTGGTATATCATGTGATTTCAGGTATGTTTTAGACTCGTTCGAGGACGAACGTTTGTTTAAGAGGGGGAGGATGTAACGACCCGGTCGTTCGTTCTGAGAGTTATAGCCCCGTTTTGCCCATTTCTGTTTCTTTATGTGTTTTTTAGATGTGTTGAGTTGTATCGAGTTGGTAGGTTTGGGTTCGGAGTAGTTTTGGGGTGAAATGATCACTTAGTCTCTTAGTTAAAAAGCTAAGTTAGAAAAGTCAACAGGAAGTTGACTTATGAGTAAACGAATTCGAATTTGGATTTTTATGATTCGATTAGCTTCGTTGGGTGATTTTACACTTAGGAGTGTGTCCGAAATATAATTTGGAGGTCCGTGATAGAATTAGGCTTGAGTTGGCGAGTTTTGGAAGTTTAGAAGTTCTTAGGCTTGAATTCGTGGTTGATTTGGTGTTTTGGGTGTTCCGAAGGTTCGACTAAGTTCGGGTAGTGATATATGACTTGTTGGAATTATTGGTTGAGGTCCCGAGGGCCTCGAGTGAGTTTCGGAGAGGTTTGGGTTGTGTTGCACTCGTTTTTCTTATGTTTCGACGCCGTTTCTTCAAGCATAAATGATATCATATTGAACAAATAAGCTCCAATTTCTTTTTTGATTGAAACATTAGATCCGTATCGTAATTACGGATACGTAGAAAAAAGAATCGTCGAATTTAGACATCGTATGAGGATTTTATGGTCATTTTACTAAGAATTAGTTTGCTAGATTTTTAAGATTAATTACGAAATTGCCACTGACGGCGTATTTAAAAATCTGCACTACTTGCAAATATTAAAACCAACATATCTCATTCATTATAAGGTCAAATTGAGTGATTCAAAAGTCTAACTTGACTAGAATTTCACAAGGAATCCATTGGAGGCATAAAATGTGAGTTTCGGGATCGTTTGGCACGAGAAACAAGGCAGAATAGCTGGCAGAAAAATATATAAAACTAGGGTTTGTTCATTCGGTCATATTTTGAGTTGGGGAGCTCGGATTTGGGCAATTTTGGAGGCGATTTTCACCATATGGATTGGGGTAAGTGTTCTCTACTAAATTTTGATTATATTTCATGAATTCATCTTCGTTTTGGGATTTGATTGGTGATTTCAAAGTGAAATTGAAGGAGTTAGGGTTTGAGTTTTGGAGAGTTTTAAGAGAGAATTTGAGGGACCAAACGGAGTCCGATTTTGATAAATTTTATATGGCTAGACTCGGGAGAGGATGAGGTTTATTATTCTTCCATTTTTGACTGGATTCGATACGTGGGCCCGGGGACTGAGTTTTGGCCGATTTCGAATTTCTGCATATCTATGTAGTTTTTATTATGGAATTTGATTCTTTATCACATGGTGATGGTATTAATCTGATTATGGTTAGATTCGGAGCTTTTGGAGATCGAGTCCAGAGACGAGGGAATCCCGGAGTAGGATTTTACGTTGTTAAGGTAAGTAACAATTTTAACTCTAGCTTTAAGGGTATAAACCCGGAGAAATTGATATAATATGATTGTTTGGTGGTGATACCCACACTAGGTGACGGGCGTGTGGGTGTGCACCGTGAGGTATTGAGACTTGGTCCGTCTCTTGAGGCTGTTAGGCCTAATGGCTATTATCTGTGGTTATGTGTTTACTTGTTGTTGAACTTGTTTGCCTTCATGTTAGAGATCATGTTTAGGCTTTATTCATGCTCATATTATTTGTACTCGGTCTTAAAACTTATTGTAAATGTTTACCTCAGTTTCTATTATTTTCTAATATGCTGTGATACTTGATGTGAGTTGTGTTCCCTTATTTGTTGATGATGGTGAGGCTACTGAGGTACATGATTGAGTGATGCCGAGGGCCTGGTTGTGAGAATATTAATACCAAAAGCGCGTGAGCTATCTGCATAGCACGTGAGCTGACCGTGCGGGTCCAGGTATTGATACCATAGCGCATAAGTTGTCCGCGTAGCACGTGAGTTGACCATGCAGATCCAGGTATTGATATGATGGCATGATTGAGTGAGGTCGAGGGCCTGGTTGTGAGAATATTAATACCATAGCGCGTGAGTTGTCCACGTAGCACGTGAGTTGACCGTGCAGGTCCAGGTATTGATGCCATAGCGCGTGAGTTGTCCGCGTAGCATGTGAGTTGACCGTGCGGATCCAGGTATTGATATGATGGAATGTGAGTTGTCCGTGCATAGCGCTTGGGCTTTGGGAGCCCCTCCGGAATATGTACACACCCCCAGTGAGTGCAGAGTGTTCAGTGTATTGAGTGTTGAGTGCCGACTGCGAGTGATGAGGGATGGAGTGACACTGTTGTGAGGTTGCATTTACTTTTGTTGTTGCTGCATTTATCTATTAAATTTCTTTGTGGCATTTACCGAGTTATGGAATTTACCTGTTTATTTATGTTAACTTTTAAATTGTGAAAATAAATAATTGGACTGTTTTACTTAGCTCGTCACTACTACTCACTTTCTTAGTTATTTCTATTACTACTGAGGTGGTTGTACTCATACTACACCCTGCACTTTATGTGCAGATCCAGGTGAGTTAGAGCGCAGCGATCGCTGGGTTCAGGCCGGCTATCTGTGGAGATTGCAAGGTAGCTGCTAGTGTCTGTAGGACCTTGTTACTCCTTTTGTCATTTCTTATTTTGGACAGTTAGACAGTTTATATATCTTAGTTCATAGTTTTAGACGCTCATGACTTAGTGACACCTCGATGTTTGGGACTCATTTCCGTATTTTATATTATTTATATTTAGAGTGGGTTTAGTTTATCAGGAATTAAATTATTGGAAATGTTTTATTAAATTCTTATAATCAAATTAGTAGTAATATTTTGGGAATAGGCTTGGCTTGTAACACGATAGGCGCCATCACGACCATGGTTAGATTTTGAGTCGGGACAGTGTGAGTACATGATTTATCTCTGAGATACATGGCATTGGCATGCATATATGGCATACATGCATAGAGACACATTTTCCTCATGCTGTACAGTATCACGTCATTCATGACATTTTACACACATTGATATGTGGTCATAGAGAGGTATCTCACACTTGCTATCTAGAAACAAAACGAAACATCTTAATTATTGTGAAAAGGAGTTTTGGAAAAGAAAATACAGTTTGTCAAACTATCTCATATTTCACGACGTTTTCAGTAAAGAATTTGGGTTTTTCACCGATACTCTTGAAAGGTGGAACTATTTTGGGAAAACTGTGAAAAAACTGAACACTTTATCTCTGAGTTACTTCCTTACTTATATGATTTACATTGTTATGAACTGTTATTGGATATTGTGTTGGACCCGACCTATGTTCAACCTAAGTTTTGGTTTGTTACTTATTGAGTACATGGGGTTAGTTGTACTCATACTGCACTTCCTACACTTTGCGTGCAGATCCCGGATGTCGATGTTACTGCATTCGATGGTTGCTGGATTTGAAGGCGTACTAGAGTTCCTGCTGCAGCTGCCTCTTGTTCACGATAGCCTTAGATTATAAAAACTTTTTTTATGTACTTTTCAAATAGAAGATGTATTTACTTCATATTAGCTTTGTAAACTCTATTCTTAAAAGCTCATGATTTGTACTACCAGTCCTTGGGAAATGTAATAGATCCAAATAATTTGTTTTGTTTAATTCACTTATTAGCATTATTGAAATTTAATAGTTATTAGATGGCTTACCGAGCGGGTTGGTATAGGTTCCATCACGATTAGCGGATTTTGGGTCGTGACAGATTGGTATCAGAGCTCTAGGTTCATAGGTTCTACAAATCATGAGCAAATGTCTAGTAGAGTCTTGCTGATCGGTATAATGATGTCCATACCTATCTTCGAGAGGCTACAGGGCATTTAGGATATACTTCCCATCTTTTTTTCTTCTTATGCGACATTGATTCAGCTTGAAGAGTAATCCTTTGAATTCCTTTCGCGCATTGGTATGCGCACATGAGCGCTCGATATCAGCTGTGCATCGACGACTTGTGATTCCCTGGATGTGGTGCAAGATGCAATTTTTTTGTGTTGATGATGGGCCAGTCTGGAGGACATGAGGCCGGGTTTTGATTGTAGCTTGAGCACAGAGGTGTTGATTGTGTGAGCACGTGCTTTTGGATTTATATGTCTGGTAGCGTCCCTATGAGTGGAATTTGTGACCAGATTCGTGGTCGGATTGCTATATGATGAGTATGATGTGACTATGGGTGTGTTCAGATAGATTGAATTTGACGAAAAGAGTTTGATTGGGATGTAAGTTTGGTGCTTGATTTCCGTCTTGATCTATAGTATAGTATCTAGTTATGGGTGTGTTGAAGGATCTTTTCATGTTGTTTCGTTGAGGAGTGAAGTAGACTTGCATGTCGTGATATGACTTCAGACTTAGGAAGATTAAGTAATTGCGTAATAGCTATGACTGTGGAAGGGTATAAAGCATTGATAGTTTGAGGTGAAGCAGGTGGGTTATCTCCTGCGGGGTGTCCGAGGTTTCTGTGAACCCTATGCTTTTTGGTAGCTAGTTCTCTTTTACCAGTGAATTATATGAGTTGCAATCTGAGTTTGGATCGTTTATGAGAGTTGGCTTGATTGTTACAATGGTGAATGCGAGATTTGCAAATGATTTGAGATATTAGATGGTTTGTGTTACATGAGCTTGTGAAGTATTTAGTTGAATTTTAGTGCGGGATTTTGGCAGCAAGAGAGTATGGGTATTGTTAGTTATCAGATGCTTTATTCCTTAGCTTTGCACCAAGTGGAGGAGTCTATTATCGACGGATTGATTGCACGGTTAGGTGTTGTATTGGTTTCAGTTTGAAGTAGACTTGTGAATAAGTTATGACTTGCAGAGGATGAGATCGAGGATGGCTCGAGTAAGGGGAAAGTTTTAGGTTCTCAAAAGGTCTCTTCAGAGTGGGTATCTCGGTTGTGGTACTTTTGGGTTGCTTAAGAGAGCATTCAATGGCTTATGAGCTTTAGGGCTATGTGGTTCTATGCTAAAGATTGTGGGGTAAGTTTTGGTTAAGGATAGTAGTGTACTAGCAAGGAAAAGTATCAATTTGAAGGTAATTCAGAAGGAACTCAGAAAAATTAGGACAGCTTGGTAACGAGTTGGATCAACAGGGTAACGGATGTGATTGAATCTTTTGGTTCTTATGACGTAGTGAGTTCCTACAGGTGTTTTGTGGCAATACCCTCGGGTTTTGATGGCTTGCGTAGCTTGGTTGAGTTAGAAGGAGTCAGTCCTGACGATTTGGTTAAATGCAAATGGGTTTTGGAGAATTCTTGATGGTTTTCTACCACGATTAGAGATGTATATTTCCTACTGGCGTGAGGAGCATGTGATGTGTAGAGATTTTCTCTCGGATAGGATCAAATAGAAGGTTCTTGGCTAATTGAGTATGTAGTTGCTTGTGATTCAGAGTGGATTATGAAGTTCTCATATTTATTATAGGATTGCATGGTTATATGCGGTGTGTTGTGTAGGATCGAGATTGGCATGTGCAACGTCACGATTCAGTTTTGAAAGGAAGGTCATAAATTCTTAGGCAGCATGGACGGTTTCAGATGACTAGGTAAATGGCATTACTATTTGGTATGGCTTGATGAGAGTATACATTTCAGAAGGGGCACTGTCTTTTGATTTATGGATACTTCATTGGTCTTGCGGTACTCCCTTGGTTGATCGATTGCTGATATTTAAAGTTTTCTATGTGGCACGAAAGAATTATATAAGTATTCCTCGTGGGATGATCGTGTATGAGAGATGCGTATGAGAGATGCGTTAGACATTCGAGCGGTGTAGTTGGGATCAGATAAGGTGATTCGTATGTTCTATGAATTTGGAGAATGGGAGTTCTCAGAAACAGATTGTTTCGTGGTTGTGGACTGTAAAGATGTGGCGAAAGCTAGACAGATGATAGTATGCTTTATGGTTCAGTCATTATGGACTTTCAAAGTGTTATGTATCTATTTTTGGGTGACCAGAGTTGATTTAGGGTCCATTGGTGGGCCCAATGAGGATGTGCGTTCTACATCGGGTTGGATTGGTTGGTTCCATATTGCTATTATTAAGGGATGTGCCATTTGGTGGGTGTTGAACTTATTCGTGATCTGAGATGATCTGTGAGTTACTCTTCTATGCTACGAAGAGTTGTGATTCGTTGGTGATTCGTTGGTGATATGCACACATGGTGCGGTTTTATTTGTGCTTTATAGCGGAATTTGAGCGAGATAAGTATTCGGGTTTTGCGTGATTGATTGCGCGTTGGCTATGTTCTTTCCAGATGGTGGCATTGTGCTATTTGAACGTACAAGAGGCGGGGGGGGGGGGTGGAATTGTTTATTTTTAAGCTTAATAGCTATCAGTTGACTAGTTTTACGATTAGTCGACTAGATATAAGAACTTGATACTAGTAAAGACAGAATTTAAGATGCAGAAATTAAACGCAGGAATTAAAGACACCAGAGTTTTTATACTGGTTCGGATTCAATGTGAATCCTAGTCCAGTCCCCTTGGGTTGCAAGGGAGTTCTTTTTCAGTGAATGAGTTTCTTCGAGAATACAGAGAATGGTGTGATCTACACCAATAGCTTAGTTCCTATGTCACTCGTGTCTTTTGATACAATGCCTCACCAGTGTTGTTCTCTCTTTCTTCTCTAACTTGTTACACAGTAGATCTAGTAGATCTACAATGTTTGTTTGCAGTAGAATAAAGAGAGCGTATTTGGTTCGATCAAAGTATGTGGTTCTAGGGTACAAATACAAGTTTAAATACTTTGAGAGAGGCTTGGTTTCTGGAGAAATTTGCCAACCCAAGAGATTTTGATCCTTGGAAAGGAATTGATTCTTTTCAAGAATAAGGTCATACAGTAACGGCTATGTTGACGAGAGACTTGAATGATTCTTCTTCCTAAAATCTCGCTCCTTCCAGATTTGGATACGCTTGATTTATTTGATTCCTTAAGTCTAGGCTTGATTTATTCCATCTTGGCTTTGATTGATTTCTCTAATTCTCTGATTGCTTCCCTTGATTCCTTCCATCTCGTAGTTGTACATTGGTTCCTTGATCTTTTCTAATCTCGGATTGCTTTCCTTAATTTCCCTGATTGATTCCTTCAATCTTTGAATACTATCCGTGAGTTCATGCACATAGAACAGATATATTGCTTGCATCATTAAAATCAGATCTAACAATCTCACCCTTTTTGATGATGACAAAATAATATATATATGTATAAACAACAGTTGACTTTCCTGTATTTTACTCCCCTTCAAAGAGAGCAGTTGACTTGTCCATGGTTATAGTTGCTGATGCTTTTGTAGTCGACTCCTGCTATAGAGGATCCATGACTCCCCCTTAAATAGTGCCAAGATGCTAATGTGCACTTACCCTTCAGTTGACTGAACTTGTGTGCCTGTGAAAAGACATACATATATCCTGCAAATACATACTTATATCCTTCTCCCCCTTTTTGGCATCAGCAAAGAGGGAATAGATAGAGCAAACCACGAACTAAACCAGGATTTATAGCATTATATGCAGCAGAGTTATAGCAAAAAGAAAATAACCAGAAAAAAAAAAAAACATTGTCCAACGACTGATTTAATAGTCCAAAAATAGCACAGCAAAAAATTGTCTTAAACATCCACATTAACGACGCAGAAAGTAGGTGAGAGTATTGCATATTGCCTCCTTCAGTTGGTCAAAGATGGCATTGGCTGAACTGTTCATTCCATCACACCTGTCATGAACCTCCTTGAATGCCTTGACAACTTTCTCCCTTACTCTGAGAACAACAACTCTTATCTTGGATACATCAGACCCTGTTTCTTTGGAGATGGCATGAATGTCACCAACAGTGGACTGAGTGGCTGTTAGGATATCTTTAATTGCAGAGAGTTGATTGTCAATGGCACGAAGCTTTTCAGCAAGGTCAGGATCACAAGGGCTAGGATGAGAAGCAGAAGGTTTGGGTTTGGAATCTATTGGAGCATGCTTGACTTCTCCTTCTTGCTTCTTAACCCTTGAGCCTTTCACACTCACATACGCCGTACTTGCAAAGGCTTTGGAATTGTAAGACTTCGAAACAGTGATAAAAGGATATGTAGATAAGGAAATTTGGTGAGCTTCCAGAATGTGAGTGATGGCCATACCATAGGGTAGACTAGTGGGATATTCTGCACTTTCAATCATAAAGTTGATGACCCAGGAGGATAGCTTGACTTTGAGTTTGTTCACAAGACAATAGACCAGAAAGGTGTCTCTTTGAGAGAAGGTGGAGAAGGAACCAATGCGAGGAAGCAGAGTAGTTGCTACAATATGAGCCATGACTCGAGTTTCGAAACTACCATCACTGGGGCCTAATTAGTTGGGGAGGGATTCAGAGGAAGACTCAGCAATACACCGTTTAGCTTGATCAAAGGAAATTTCAAAATCATCGGGCCAGGTATTTTTGAAAAGCATGGGAAAACCAGAACACTTACACTGAAAGAGTGAACCAAACGTGGCACAATCAAGAACAATGCGCTTACCTAACACTAAGGATTCCAAGGTTTACTAGAGAGAAGATTAGTATAAAACATCCTTACCAGGGGTTCATAGACTTTAGGCGGAGGAATAGAGAGGAATTTCGACCACCCTTGATAAACGAAAAGATCTTTTACCTTGAAATTTTGGGCTTCCATGTCGTCAAGGTCGAATCCATGAGCAATGGGCTTGTCTTTCAAGGCGATGAAAAAAATCCCTATTTGGAGAATCCCAGAAATTCAGGTCAAACTCTAGAGAGATAGAAAAATCTATCTTGGGTTTCTTTGGAGTGGAAGAAACAGGGGGATCTTCCACAGGTCATTTTCCTAAAGCTTTTTCTCCTAAGATTCGAGAGTGATCAGACAAATCGCCTTGCGAGGAAGCGAAACCTTCAGAATGGTCGGACCCTAGGTCTACTTGTTCGGGGGGCATAGAAGGGGGTTTTGCTCTGGAGCGGGTACTTTTTCTGGTGGAGGCAGAGGGGTTTTTGTGGTGTTTAGCCATTGAAGGATTTTGGTTTGGGCAGAGCTTCTGAGAAGGGTTTTCTAGGTGATAGAGACAATGGGGATTGAAAAGAGACTTCCGCCTTAAAAAGAGGGATTCTGAAAATTCTAACGGTTGAGTACAGAAAAAGGAAAAGGCATCAGTTGAGCAGATGTGATGATTGGCTTTCCATCTTTGAACGTCACAACTGATGTGAAAAGAGAGGAAAAGAGAGGGAAAATGGAGGCGCATTTAGAAGAAGTAAAAAATAAAAATATTAGACATACAAGTTAACCTGATTGCACATAGGACCTAAAATTTATTATTAATGCAAATAATACCAAGTAATTCTCTTAATGCACAAAACCTATTCTCTAACAAAGGCTTAGTAAAAATGTTTGCTAATTGATCAGTTGTTCCAACAAGATATTTCTATGTTTCCTTTAAGAACATGATCTCTAATAAAGTGATGCTTGATGTCTATATGCTTTACTCTAGAATGATGCACATGTTTTTTTGAAAGACATATAGCACTAAAATTATCACAGAAAATTTGAATAGGCTTAAAAAATAATTCATAGTCACCAAGTTGATGAGACATCCACAGTAGTTGTGCACAACATTGTCCAATAGCAATATATTCAGCTTCAGTCGTGGATAGTTCAACTGATCCTTGTTTTTTACTGTTCCAAGATATCAATGCTTTGCCAAGCAATTGACATGTTCCACTTGTGCTTTTTCTATCTTCCTTATCACCTACAAGATTAACATCTGAAAAACCTTCTAATTTATACATATTTGAACGAGGATACCATAATCCATGAGAGACAGTTCCAATGAGATATCGAATAATTCTTTTTACTGCAGTCAAGTGAGATCCCTTAGGAGCTGACTGAAACCTGGCACATTTAAAAACACTAAACATAATATTCGGTCGACTAGCAGTTAGATAAAGAAGAGCACCAATCATTCCACGATACTTAGTTTCATCAACAGATTTTCCTTGTTCATCCTTGTCGAGACTTGTTGAGGAACTCATTGGTGTGCCATTAGCTTTGGCATTGCTCATATCGAATTTTTGGATCAACTCCTTTGTGTATTTAGTCTGACATATGAAAGTTCCTTCTTCATATAGTTGAATTTAGAGTCCAAGGAAGAACGTTTGTTCTCCCATCATGCTCATTTCGAACTCCCTTTGCATAAGATTGGAAAATTCCTTGCACATAAGAGGATTAGTACTACCAATATAATATCATCAACATAAATTTGAATAATGAGATTACCTTCTAATGATCTTTTAATAAATAGAGTAGTATCTACTTTACCTCTTGTAAACCCATGATCAATAAGAAAGGAGCTTAATCTTTCGTACCATGCTCGTGGAGCTTGCTTCAACCAGTACAGTGCTTTAGTTAGCTTATACATGTGATATGGAAACTTTGAGTCTACAAAACCAGGGGGTTGCTTCACATATACTTCCTCTTCAATGAAACCATTTAAAAAGGCACTTTTAACATCCATCTGAAATAACTTGAATCCTTTAAAGGATGCATATGCCAAAAGAATTCGAATAGATTCCAGTCGAGCTACTGGGGCAAAGGTTTCGTCATAGTCGACTCCTTCTTGTTGTGAGTATCCTTGAGCAGCTAATCTGGCTTTGTTTCAACTTCTCCATCCTCATTGAGCTTATTTCTGAAGACCCACTTTGTTCCTATTGCAGGGACTTTTTCAGGTTTGGGTATCAATTTCCATACTTGATTTTTGTCCAATTGATCTAACTCTTCCTACATTGCTTGCGTCCAGCTTGAGCCTTTAAGAGCATCCTCTATTTTCTTTGGCTCAATCTGAGAGATCAGTGCTATGTTTGCTTTCTTCTTAAGAGCTCCTCTGGTTTTTATTCCTTCATTTGGATCTCCTATGATGAATTTTTGAGGGTATTCAGGTTCACTTCTCCATTCGTTTGGGTGAACTGTATGAGTAGTCGATTCCTTCGGAGGTTCTGGTGCATTGTTGTTGGTTTCATTAGTTGAATCTATCACAGCATCAGATCCATCAGTCGACTTTTGCAATTTGCTTGTCTCCGGACTTTCTTGAATTTGATCTTCATCACCTGCAATACTTCCTTTCTCGACCGAGGGGTTATTTTCATCAAATATAATATGTTCAAATTCTTCCATACACATTGTGGGTTTGTTATATACTCTAAAGGATCCACTATTTAATGAATAACCCAGAAAAATACCTTCATCACTTCTTGGATCAAATTTTCCAAGATTGTCCTTACCATTATTGTGAATGAAACACTTACTTCCAAAGGAATGAAAGTAACTAATATTAGGACGTTTACCTTTCCACAGTTCATAAGGAGTTTTCTTCAGAATTGGCCTTATGAGACATCAGTTGAGAATGTGACATGTTGTACTTACTCCTTCTGCCCAGAAATGGTTTGGTAGGGAATGATCTAGTAGCATCGTTCTTGCCATATCTTATAGTGTTCTATTTTTCCGTTCCACAACTCCATTCTATTGGGGTGATCTTGGTGCAGAGAAATTATGAGTATATCCTTGATCATTACAAATGTCTGCGAATGGTCTACTTTCAAATTCTCCTCCATGATCACTTTGGATTGTTGTAATCAGATACCCCTTTTCTCTTTTGACCTTCTTACAGAAGGCCTCAAAGTTTTTTAATGCTTCATCTTTATGAGATAAGAAAATCACCCAAGTAAAACGTGAGTAATCATCAACAATAACAAAAGCATATCGTTTTCCTTCTATGTTGGCAGTTCTAGTAGGCCCAAATAAATCCATATGAAGTAGTTGCAAAGGTTTAGAAGTAGATACAATATCCTTGTTTTTGAAAGAGTTTCTAGTTTGTTGTCCAATTTGACAAGCACCACATATATGATTTCTAGAGAAATTCAGTTTAGGTAAGCCAATAACTAACTCATGCTTGGAAAGTTTTTCTATCAGATGCATGCTTGCATGACCAAGTTTCCTATGCCATAACCAGGGATCTTCATATATGAAAGTTAAACAAATATGACCATCTATATTTTCAAAACCATCAAGAATGTAAACGTTTCCATACCTTTTACCTGGGAGGATTGTTTTACCTGTCTCATCTTCAATAGCACATCTTGTTTTCTTAAAATTTACCTCATATCTTGAGTTGCATAGCTGACTTATGCTCAGAAGGTTGTAATTAATCCCATCAACTAGATAAACCACAGTGATATCACAGTTGTTATTGAAGGGAATTGTTCCGGTACCGATTATTTTTCCTTTTGAGTCATCGCCAAACTTAACACTTCCTCCATCTATTTTTGTAACTTCTTTGAACAAGTTTTTATCACCTGTCATGTGACTGGAACACACACTGTCTAAGTACCATTTTCCTTTGCGACTTCTTCTGTGGTGTTCCTGCAAAACATAGTGATTACTTTCTTTTAGGTACCCAAGCTTGCTTGGGTCCTGGTTGGTTAGTGTTACTAGGTTCAGGATCATTTTTGGGTTTCCAAATCCATCCTGAAATATTTGACTTACAAAAACGACAAAAAGAATATTTATGTCCACTTTTATTGCAGTAGTGACACGTAATTCCTGACCCATTTTTGGGGTCTTTCAATTGTGTTAGTACTAGTGGACTCAGTTCTGGCTGGTCCTTTTCCAGTTGATTTGTAAGTCGCATGGTTTGACCTGATAGAACTATGACTGGTGGATTTGTGCATGCCATTGAGTTGCATTTGCAATTCCTCAAACTCTTCTTGAAGTACTTCTTTTTCAATTTTACATACTTCATGTTTGAGTTTCCAGCCTTTTACTTCTTTGTTGAGTCTCTTTAGTTCATTCATCATTTTTTGAGACTCTTTCAAAATGAGATCAAGAATATCCTACAATTCATTACATCTTCCATAATTATAAGACCTTACCTCGCTTGTTTCACCTCGAGCCATGAAGCAGTTTTCATTGTTATCTTTGCATTCATCTCTGAAGTATCCTCATCTGTCCAACATCCTGAAAGTTTGTTCATATCGTTTTCCAGAATTGTCATGAAGCAAAGGTGCTATTTCTTCGTGTTCTGAACTGTCTTCATCACTCCAACTTCCAAACGATTTATTTTTGTTGAAACCTCTTGAGATTTTTCTTTTTAGATCTGGACACTCGGCTTGAATATGTCCAAATCTTCCACACTCATAGCATTTCCATCATTCTTATCTTGTTCGTTGTATTGCCTGGTTCGCCTAGGTGGTATCCTTCCTCTCTCGTATTCCTGAATCTTCTCAGTAAACCATCCATGTTTCTTGACATCATAGCAATTTCTTCTTGAAGAGCTTCAGGATCAACATCGATATCATTCTCAGCTATCTCAGTTGTGGCCTTGAATGCAACTGTTTTCTTCTTTTCTTCTTGGTTTGTTTTCTTGAGATGTGTCTTTTCAAAAGCTATGAGTTCTCCACGAAGTTCATCATAAGATAATTTATTCAAGTCCTGTGATTCAAGTGTGACTACTTTAGTTTGCCAAGTGGTTGGTAAGCTTCTAAGAATCTTTCTAACTTGATCACCACTTGAGTATGGTTTGCCGAAAGCTTTTAGATCGCTGATGGTTTTACTGAATCTAGCAAACATTTCCTCAATGGATTCTCCTTCTTTCATCTGGAAGAGTTCATAATCATGAACCAACATATTGATATGTGTTTCCTTTACTTTGCTGGTTCCTTCGTATGTAACTTCGAGCTTATCCCACATTTCTTTGGCTGTATCACAACTAGAGATTTTTTCATATTCTTCACCACTTATAGCATTATAGAGCAAATTTTTTGCCTTGTTGTTGACTTGCATAACTGCCATTTTCTTATCTGTGTATGAGTCTATATCTTCAGGATCAGCATGAGGTTGAGCAGCAACCGGCAGGGGATAGTTCCCCTTTTTGATGACTCTCCACATTTTAACCTCATACGACTTTGCATATATTTCCATACGTACTTTCCAGTGGGAGAAATATTTTCAATTGAAGTATGGTGGCCTTACTTGAGAAATACCTTCTTGGAAGAGTGATCCTATGATAACTTGATTAGCCATGATCTTTTCTCACAAGCTGTTAAGCAACAAGAAAAGTGTGAGCCAGGCTCTGATACCAATTTAAAGTACAAGAGGGGGGGTGAATTGTTTATTTTTAAGCTTAATAGCTATCAGTTGACTAGTTTTACGATTAGTCGACTAGATATAAGAACTTGATACTAGTAAAGACAGAATTTAAGATGCAGAAATTAAATGCAGGAATTAAAGACACCAGAGTTTTTATACTGATTTTGATTCAATGTGAATCCTAGTCCAATCCCCTTGGGTTGCAAGGGAGTTCTTTTTCAGTGAATGAGTTTCTTCGAGAATACAGAGAATGGTGTGATCTACACCAATAGCTTAGTTCCTATGTCACTCGTGTCTTTTGATACAATGCCTTACCAGTGTTGTTCTCTCTTTCTTCTCTAACTTGTTACACAATAGATCTAGTAGAGCTACAATGTTTGTTTGCAGTAGAATAAAGAGAGGGTATTTGGTTCGATCAAAGTGTGTGGTTCTAGGGTACAGATACAAGTTTAAATACTTTGAGAGAGGCTTGGTTTCTGGAGAGATTTGCCAACCCAAGAGAATTGATCCTTGGAAAGGAATTTATTCTTTCCAAGAATAAGGTCATACAGTAACAGCTATATTGAAGAGACTTAAATGATTCTTTTTCCCAAAATCTCGCTACTTCCAGATTTGGATACGCTTGATTTATTTGATTCCTTTAGTCTAGGCTTGATTTATTTCGTCTTGGCTTTGATTGATTTCTCTAATTCTCTGATTGCTTCCCTTGATTCCTTCCATCTCGTAGCTGTCCATTGGTTCCTTGATCTTTTCTAATCTCGGATTGCTTTCCTTAATTTCCCTGATTGATTCCTTCAATCTTTGAATACTATCCGTGGGTTCCTACGCATAGAATAGATATATTATTTGCATCATTAAAATCAGATCTAACACTATTTGCTCTCCGTGGTTAGGGTGATTCACTTTGGGTACTTGATGTCGAATTTTGAGTGGTTATGAATTTTGAGCAGGGTGGCTCGAGGTATATAATATGGACCAGCATTTGGATGGGGTCACACATTGTGCGGAGTTATGTAGAGGTATGATCCTTTGTGTTAGATTCGCGTGTTTTGGTTCTGCGGTGTGTGATGAGTTCTTAGCTTTGCGTTGTGGTGATACCTGTTGAGCTTGTGGGACGGTTCTCTATGTCATTTTCCATGTTTGAGTATATTTGGAATGTTGCTTATTAGTGCATGGATTGCACAGGTTGTGGCTTTAGATTGCATTGATGTGTCATGTCACTAGAGTGGTTGTGTTAGATGAGATGAGGTCATCGCACCTAGAATGGGTGCTATCGGATCTGATTGCGGTATATTTAGAAGGATATTGATGCTGATCGGCTTAGAAATTTGCTATATTTCCTATCGAAGGAAAGGGAGTTCCACAAATTGTTGATCTAGCGAATGGTTTGATTAGAAATTATCGCTATGAGTATTTGAGTTTTGAAGTATATTATATAATTAGATCTTGGGTTACGGGTATGGCTTGATACAGCTTGTTCAGACTTATACAGTGTGTAGACGTGAAGTTCGGGTCTGGTAGTAAATTTCGGAAGTTGGAAATTGGATTTTGTGGTTTACGGACTAAGGTTGAAGTGATCTTCAGTTATGTTGTGTTGTCAGGCCTATATGGTATAGGGTGACATGGGATCACTCCCGGGTATGTGCATGGTAAGGTTACACGGCGATTTGATGGCTTTTGGGACAACTCTGGGCACGTTCGAGGACGAACGTATGTTTAAGTGAGGGAGGATGTAACGACCCGACCTGTCATTTTGAGAATTTACACTTTCTTCGGTTTTTTGAGGGCATGATAGCTCCGTATGATGTATTATGACTTATGTGAATCGTCGGTTTTGATTTTTAGGTTATTCGGAAATTTAAGTTTTGAAGTTTGACTGGAGAGTTGACTTTTTGACATTGGATCGAAATTCGATTCCAGAAATTGGAATAGCTCCATTATGTCATTTATGACTTGTGTGCAAAATTTGGGGTCAATCTGACGTGATTTGATAGGTTTCGACATTGGTTATAGTAGTTTGAGGTTTCAAGTTCATTAAGCTTGAATTGGTGTGCGATTCATGTTTTTGATGTTGTTTGATGTGATTTGAGGGCTCGACTAAGTTTATATGGTGTTTTGAGACTTGATGGTACCTTTGGTTGAGGTCCTGGGGGCCTCGGGTGTGTTTCGGGGTGAGTTTTGAGCGAGTCCGGGCATTTTGGCACTTTGATATTGTTCTGGCACTTTTGGGGGTGCGGACCGCGCATTCTGGGGTGCTGATGCGAAGGAGAGGTGCGGACCGCACATAAGAGTGTGGACCGTAGCAGAAAAGTGCGGACCTCAGAGGAGGAGTGCGGACTGCACAATTTTGTCTGCGGCCGCACTCCAGGGAGATTCTGCAGATTCACCGGCCCGACTTCGGAAGCTTATATCTTTTGATTTATAGGGAATTTTGAGATGATTCAAAAATAAAAGTTGTATCCCTTTGTGTCCAATTTCCAGAAAGGAAAGAAGTCATCATTTGGACATTTGTAGAGAAAGTTATGGTCAAAATACTGAAGCCTGGTAGGGAGGAAACTGTGGTGTGCGACCGCAGGATTTGGGCAGTGTGCGGCCGCACTTGGATTTGTGCGGATTGCAAAATGAAGTTCAGAGGAAGTGCTATATAAGCAAGGCTTAGGGTTTTATTTTACATTTTGTACTTGGGAGCTCGGTTTGTGACGATTTTCCGTGAGATTTCCAAGAAAATCATCGGGGTAAGTGATTCTAACTCGGATTTGGCTAATATACATGAATATATCATTGATTTCATCATCCAATTAGTATTTTGAGATGGAAATTTGGAGAAAATTGTAGAAAATTTATAAAAATGAATTTTTGGAATTTGAACACCGATTCGGAGTCGGATTTGAGTGAAACTAGTATGGTTGGACTCGTAATTGAATGGGTTTTCCGATTTTGTGAGTTTCTCGGGTTCCGAGGTACGGGCCCTAGGTGTGTTTTTTGGCCGGATTTGGGATTTTACTTAGGGTTCGATCCTTATCATTTGTAATTAATTCCTTGGGGCTTTATCTGATGTATTTGAGTTATTTTTGGCTAGTTTTGAGCTGTTCGGAGGTCGCTATGCGCGTGATGGCATTTTTGGAGTACCGCTTGGCTTGCTCGGTGCTGGAATTGACTTGTTCAAAATAAGTAACTCTTTTAAACTTAGTGCTGAGGGTATGAAACCCGAACTTATGTGTTATGTGATTGGTGTTGAGGTGACGCACATGCTAGGGACGGGCGTGTGGGCGTGCACCCTGTGAATTTTGACTCAGTTGTCTTCAGGGCACTGTATGGCGGCCATACTTTGTTGATATCTGTGTTTTCACCATGTGATAAAGTAAATTGAGCTATACATCATGCTAGATATCCTATTTAGGGTTTTGCTGATATTGTTGGGACCCATAGTGGTCGTTTCTTGCTGTCATCTCATCGGTTTCATTGATATTTCGTACTAAGTCACATTCATGCATTCATATCATATCTCAATCTCAGTTGTTACTTATTGATACATCATATCATTATTCCGGGTCAATTTTCATGATATTTTGAGCCCGTGGGTGAGACTGGAGAGACTAATGACATAGTGAGGCCGAGAGCCTGGTTATGAGTGGCAGTTATGGGATCGAGCTGCACGCCGCAACATATTTTATTGATTTATGACTAAGTGAGGCCGAGGGCCTGATTGATTTATGCCATGATTGTCTTGTTATAGCGCTTGGGCCGAAAGAGCCCCTCCGGAGTCTGCACACCCCTAGTGGGCTCGGTTGATTATATTCAGGGATGGATCTTCCCTTGGTATGAAGATGGATCTTCTCCATGAGGCTGGATTGGCCTGTTTCCTCGGTACTAGAGACTGATGGTCAGTGATGCATATATTCTGGGATGGATCTTCCCTAGGCCGTACGAGCCATATACAATACCGAGTGGTTGGGCATTTATACATATACCTGGAGATGGATCTTCTCCATGGAGCCGGAATGGCCTTTCCTCGGTATAGGGTGACTTATAGTCAGTGTTGTATATGTTTTGGGATGGATTTCCCTGAGCCGTATGGGCCATATACAGTACCGAGTGGTTGAGCATGATGAGTGGAAAGTTTTATACAGTGAGGTTGAGTACTCTGAGAGTGTGAGTACATAATTCATCTCTGAGATGCATGGCATTGGCATGCATATATGACATACATGCATAGAGACACATTTTCCTCATGCTGTATGGTATCACGTCATTCATGATATTTTACACACATATTGATATGTGGTCATAGAGAGGTATCTCACACATGCTATCTGGAAAGAAAACGAACCATCTTAATTATTGTGAAAAGGAGTTTTGGAAAAGAAAATACAGTTTTTCAAACTATCTCATAGTTCACGACGTTTTCAGTAAAGAATTTGGATTTTTCACTGATACTCTTCAAAGGCGGAACTATTTTGGGAAAATTGTGAAAAAGCTGAACACTTTATCTTTGAATTACTTCCTTACTTATATGCTTTACATTGTTATGAACCGTTATTGGATATTGGTGTTGGACCCGACCTATATTCTAGCTCTTCACTGCTTTCAACCTAAATTTTAGTTTGTTACTTATTGAGTACATGGGGACGGTTGTACTCATACTGCACCTTTTGCACATTGCGTGCAGATCCCAGATGCCGATGTTGCTGCGTTCGATGGTTGTTGGATTTGAAGGCGTGCCTACATTCCTGTGTTCCTGGTGTAGCTGCCTCTTAGTCACTGTAGCCTTAGATTATAAAAACTCTGTTTATGTACTTTTCTAACAGAAGATGTATTTACTTCATATCAGCTTTGTAAACTCTATTCTTAGAAGCTCATGATTTGTACTACCAGTCCTTGGAAAATGTAATAGATCCAAATAATTTATATTGTTCAATTGACTTATTAGCATTATTGAAATTGGATAGTAATTAGTTGGCTTACCTAGCAGGTTGGGTTAGGTGCCATTTTGACTAGCGGATTTTTGGTCGTGACACGGAGTTTAAGAAAAAATGAGGACTTTTGGAATTAGTTGTCCTAAACAAGTGAAAAAGGGGCCCATATTATTTGTGCGGTTATAAACTTCTCATTAAGGGTAGAATTGTAAGTTTAAGCTAAATTTTTTCCAAATTTAGAAAGGGGTCATTCTTTTTGGAACGAACCAAAAAGGAAATAGGTTCACATAAACTGGAACGGAGGGAGTATAATATTACATGCCTTTTTCTTCTTTCTACCTTACTATTTGTAGGAGACATGCTTCAACCTTCCCTAAAGTACAGGTACAGAGAATATCCAATGGAATATTCTCCTAGATATCTTATTACAGAACTAGCCGTTATTTGCAGACTTGAACATTCGACCTCGGCCCTAATTAACAGCTCGCCATTAAGTTCCTTTAATCTTGGGTACGACCTCGGCCTAATCGCCCATTAGTAACCTATCCCCATGCCCGATTCCCTTTGTCAGATTCTGACCCATACAATAGTGCAGAAGAAACTAATAAGTAAAGGAGTAACATGTACAACTTTATCGCACGAAAAATTTTCCACATCAAGATTTTAAAGATAATGAATTAATAGAAAACGTCTAATCAGCAGGCGGTGCGGTGTAACGTCTAATCAGCAGGCGGTGCGGTGTCCTATATATATATATATATATATATATATATATATATATATATATAATGAATAGTGCTCATAATTAGGAACAATAATCTAACTTTTATAAATAGAATTCTATTTAAGGTGAATGTCTATATTTTAGAGAGATCTTAGGGTTTGTTACTTGGTGGCTAAGTCACTTTTCCCTTATAAATAGAGGGGTTCGATTTCATTGTAATTGATCTCAAATCAATAAGAATTCTCTCTTCCTATTTTTCTGTGCAATACTCTTCTTCTTTTATTGTTTCATAACATGTTATCAGCACGAGACTCTAACCAATTGAGTAAAAGCTTTGGGGTTGAGTATAATGATTGTTAATTGTTCCATGAACTTCCTTCATAATTAAATTCTAGATTTAAGGTAAGTATTTTACTTTACTTTTCTCTTTTAAATTCTTGACATTCTATATTTTGATTTTAAATACAAGCAAAGACGATAAATTTTGATTGTAACTCTAATGGAGTTAGTAAGAAATTGTAACCACTCGAAGTGGTAAAATTTCTTTGTCTTGCCATGATCAAAGTCATGCATGATCGTGAGCACAAGAAGTGAAAACCCGTCCCATTGAATTTGCTTCATTCTCATTCCCTTATCTGATAGCAATATGTGATAAGTCTGAAAGAAGACAAAATTATTACCATAAAGGTATCAATGGATGTGGATGTGGCAATAGACGAAATTATAATTGTCATCATTGTGATAATAAGAATAATAAGGATTCTCAAAATTGACATGAATGGTCATTGGTCACGTACCTATTGTACGCCAAAATATTTTGGCGATGTGATTATTAAAGGGTAGCAGTAATGCAAGGAACAAATCTTGTATAGAATTCTGACCATGACCATAATGGTATAACTTTCTCTTTAAAAGAGATATTCACCATATGGATGTTGATGAATATGTGGTAGTACCAAATTATTGAGAGCTCTAGAAGAGCCAGTTATTACTCTTTTGGAGGAATAAAATTGATTATCAATAAGGCATTATGTTGTAGCAAGTCTCAAAGAAACTTAATTGAGTTTCTAAAGTATTCGTGAAAGCGGTTGGTTATATTGAGACTATAAATAAAGGAAAGATTTAATATCTTCTATTACTACAACTTGTAGTGGGATAATATTTATGTGAAAAGTTACCCGCTTTATTCTCCATTTTATACTACACAAATAAAAGAATACCACAATAAAGTGGATATTTATTGATATAAAAACCCATATCATAATAAACTTGAGTTTATTGATAATTGCACACGTCATGGTGTAAATCTAAAGTTTATCAATATTAATAATTTATTCAGTTGGCATAATTGGTTTAGCCATATCAATTTAAGTATGATATGCAATAATAAAAGAGAATTCACATGGGTAAATGTTAAGGAACTAGAAAGTTCTTTACGAATTCTCTTATGTTGCTTGTTCTCATTAATCAATAGACCAATTAAAATTGGGATTGAATCCCATGAATGTTGGAAACATCAAAGGTGAATATGAGCCCATTCACCTGTCATGTATACCACATAAGATGCATCTATGAGATGGTTACATGTGCGATGATTATTAACCCGAAACATGGTGTTTGCGAGGTAACTTGCTCAATAATTTGATTTAGAGCATAATTTTCAGATTTTCTATTCAAGATAGTTTATCTTGATAAGTTGGTTTACATCACAACTAGTTTAGCAAGATGATTTATTGAGTGCCTCCACTTAATAGCTAAACAATTGCTTATGAGAACAAAGTTATCTATATCAATTTGATATACGATATATACCAAAGTATATTATTTTCTCCCCTCACAAGTTGTTCAGGGTCAGGAACCAAATAATTTCATTTTATTATTATTGATGTGCGGATTATATTTTGATTAATATCATAACGAATAAAGATGGGTTCTCAAAGTTGAGGAAACAAGTTAGTTTTTCTAACATGAGGGGGAGATATGATAAACAGTTGAGAAAAAGTTATGTGGAATGAATTATCATTTGTACATTTAGATCCTCGAATAAGATAATATGAACTTGAAGTTCATAAAAAGATAATTCATTTGCAACATATTGCAAAACATGCCAGACGCATTTGCTGATCCAAAGAATGTAATTATATTATCATTGCAAATGCTCTTATTAAGTCCTAGAAGGACAAAGTCTATGGTACGCTCAAAGCGTATAGAAAGATCGGTTTCAAATAAACTTCTTGATAAAGAAGATGAGTAAATTATCATAATAAAGGAAGCAAGTGATCTAGAAGATCACATGACATAAAACTTTATAAAGTCTCTGGAGAGATTTAGGTACTTGAAAATATGAATGAAGAGATCTCTATGTCATGTCTTTATGAAAAAAAAGCTGGAACCGATATAAAATGTTCGTCAATGACATCTATGATAGCGCTAAGTATAGATGAGGATCTTAAGTCTGTCAAATACAGTCACAAAAATATTGTCCAAATGAAAGGGACACAATTCGAATAGAATTTGTTTCATATGAAAGACATATAGTTTTGGACCTTCAGTTCAAACACTTGAAAGTATAAAGTTAATGGTGTGTGCAATCACTTTTATTTATCTTATATGTCTAGCATGACATAAAAAGTTGATATACATCTAAAGTCTATTTAAATGACTTATTTGACTATACTTATATGACAATCCCCAAAGGATTTAAATTGCTTAAAGCATATACAATTCTGGTCTTGAAGTACCACATCTTCAGTGCAATTTGTACACAAATGTATCTTGCTATAATTATACGCATGATGATATGATAGCAAGAGTTTTTGCCCCTATGTGATGATATTGAAATAAAGATTCCAACAAGATCATATGAAGACAATTCATCTCTATCAAGAATGATGATTTCAAGGTGCAACATATTCATTCAAGTTAATATGGTTGATTTGTTTATCAAATCTCTACCAACGATCTTTTGAAGATGGTACACAAGATTGGAATGTAGAGGTTCAAGGATGTGAATTGATGCTCTCATTAGGGGGAGTTAATACGCGTTGTACTCTTTTTTCCCTACAAGGTTTTGTCCCACTAGGTTTTCCTTGCAAAATTTTTAACGAGGCAATCAAAATGCGTATTATTAGATATGTGTACTCTTTTTCCTTCACTATAATTTTTTCCCCACTGGATTTTATTTTAGTTAAGGTTTTAACGAGGCACATTATCTTTTGAATAGACATTCAAGTGGGAGTTCTATAAATAGAATTCTATTTACGGTGAATGTCTATATTTTAGTGAGATCTTATGGTTTGTTACTTGGTGGCTAAGTCACTTTTCTCCTATAAATAGAGAGGTTCTATTTCATTGTAATTGATCTAAAATCAATAAGAATTCTCTCTCCCTATTTTTCTTTGCAATATTCTTCTTATTCTTTTATTGTTTCATGACACTAACCTTCTAGTACATTTTATGGCTCAATCGTAATAGAGAATTAAATACCTTTCCCTTAGGTGTTTCTTATACTACCTATTCGGAATATTTCTTTTATGATACTTATCATATATTCTTAATAATATATTCACATTTAAATGATTAAGGAATTAATATACGAACTCATAAAATGCTACTCCCGCTGGTCCACTTTATATGATTTTTTAGTTATTTTCACACATATTAAGAATTCGCCTTTTAATATTAATTACTCCCTCTGTTCCAGTTTATGTGAACCTATTTCCTTTTTGGTCCGTTCGAAAAAGAATGACTCCTTTCTAAATTTGGCAACAATTTAGCTTAAACTTACAATTCTACCTTTAATGAGAAGCTTTTATAACCACACACATACTTTAGGCCCCTTTTTGACTTGTTTAGGACCACAAATTCTAAAAGTCTTTATTTTTTCTTAAACTTCGTGCCCGGTCAAACAGGTTCACATAAATTGGAACAGAGGGAGTAACAATATACTTGACCATATTAACCTTAATTTATTCATTGGAAATACAATAAATATTCTTACACTCTTTACTCCAAGGGCAACTTTGGAAAAAAGAAGTTATTCTTTCTTGATATTTGAAAAAAATTAAGTGGGCGTTTCGACATAGGAATTGTAAAATTCCAAGAAAAAAAAAATTCAAGTGAAAATGGTATTTGAAAATTAGAGTTGTGTTTGGACATGAATATAATTTTGGGGTGTTTTTAAATTTTTGTGAGTAATCTGAGTGAAAATTTTGAAAAACAACCATTTGGAGTTATTCAAATTTTTGAAAAATTTCAAAATTCATCTTCAAGTGAAAATTTAAAATTTTATGGCCAAAAATTAATTTCGGAAAGTAGTGGAATTTTTTCGAAAAAAAAATGAAAAAATTCCTATGTCTAAACAGGCTCCAAATATTGTGGACCACATAAAAGGACAAAAAAATCAATTAAAATAGAGCGGAGGTTCTAATTTTACTCTCATACTCCGTACTGTCATACTGTGTTTGAGACTCATGGGTGTGTATTTCTCTGCCGAATAAAGAAGCACTGTGTCATGACCCGCCACATCATCATGCCACGTAGGTGCCATTTGGCATATAATAATACCATGTGGAAGCTTACATATGAGATAAAGTAGCACTTGTGAGAAGGTTCTAGAGAAATATAGAGGTTTTCCTACGAAGACTCTAGAAACCTATGGATTTGCTAGGAAAGTCCTTGGAAGATTCTAGTTATGTAGAGAATTCTAGAGAAGGGACTTACTTGTAAATAATAAGGGACTTATGCAATAATTAATATGTACATACTAGCCCCTAGAAGACTAGTATATAAAGGGGACTATTCATTTGTAAAATCACCAAGCAAAAGAATCAAGTTCTCTCTAATACAAAAGTTTCATTCGGCAATTCTCATGTGTTCTAATATTCCCTTAGCGACCTTGAGTGTAGTAAGGCTGACTTAGCATAGCAAGAACCTGAGCAAGTTGTGCAAGATCGTGAGCGAGTTGTCAAGTGCCGCACGTGTACTTAGTTAAAGCCAAGGATGTGACAACATGGATTAGAGCAAAGGTTATGAGTAAGTAATATTAGAAATAATACAAGAGATTGCTAGAAGGAAGTTTTGCATGGATCCATTGCCGGAATTACCAAGGGCTTGGTACTTGCAGAAGGGATCAACGCGAAGGTCCCTAAGCGAAAGCAGTATGGCGGTACACGGGACGCTGCGAGGCGGCAGACTTACTTTGGAGGATGGACAAGTACTTTGAGGTAGTCAAGGAGGATGACAAAGTTGTTAAGGTACGCAACGCCTCAATGTACTTGACGGAGGCTGTCGTGTTGGGGTGGCGTCGGAAGTGTGCCAACATTGAAAAAAGGGCTATGCAAGATTGAGACGTAGGAGCAGTTCAAGAAGGGGTTGAAGAAACAATTCTACCCGGTCAATGTGGTGTTTGAGGCTAGGCGGAAGCTGAGGGAGCTCCGACAAACGACCACAATTCGGGAGTATGTGCGCGAGTTCACTACCTTAATGCTGCAAATCCTGTCATTATCTTAGGAAGATTCACTCTTCTACTTCATGGATGGGTTGCAAAATTGGGCAAAGTAGGAGTTAAAAAGACATCAAGTAGCCAACGTGAACGAGGCCATCAGAGTAGCCGAGTCACTTGTGAACTTCAAGATGGAGCCTGCCAAGTCCAAAGAAGGCAACGTCGAGAGAGGTGGGGGAGATCATGACAAGGACAACGGGAAAGGCATAGCCGAGATATACAAGGGCAATGGCAAGGGGCCATCCCATAACGGATAAGGGTCCAAGAGAAACGGCAAGGGGTCGGAAAATGGTAGCAAGTACGTGCCTAAGAGAGGGTGCTACTTCTGTGAAGGATCATATTGGGCAAGTGAATTCCCAGAGTTGGGGAAGCTTACAGCAATGATAAGGAACTTTGCTTAAGCACATAAGGATGGCACAGGAGAAACCGCCTGCATTGGAGGGATGCGCTTGAACTAAGCCGAAAGTAGAGGATTTCAAAGCCTATCTTGGCACCTTGCAAATGGAGCAACGTGGCAGCAAGAAAAGTTGGAGGGACATAGTTGAAGAGGATGGCGAGTTACAACGTGATGGCATGCTATCGGACTCAGACGATGCACCAAGTAGAGGGTTCAAGTTTGCCAGTAAGGCTGGACCACGGAGGGATGCCAAATAGGGAGTGGAAGCATGGACTTGATGCTTGAGAAGCTGCTAGACTTAATTGAGTCATGGGAAGATTCAGGCCAAGAGCAAGGAGGGGCATCCGATGGGAAGATGATCGAGGCCATCATTGCTAGCCATCCAATGTACAAACGGGGCAAAAAGAAAGGTAACCAATACCTTGTAACATGGGAAGGCGGACAGCTTTGTAGGGCATCATGGCTAATGGACAAAGATTTCTGGCAACGCCAAGCAGTGGCGGATACACCTTTGGACATATGGGTGCTGAAGCACCCATTAGCTTTGGCCAAATTATATAATATATTCATAAATTATACCTAAAAACTTCACTAATTGACCATGAACACCCACTATGATCACGCTTGGACATCTAGAATTTAAATTAAAATCAGTGAAGCACCCACGACCTATAAATCCTGGATCCGCCACTAACGCCAAGGCGAGGTGCACGCATACGTGCATGTCGATGCTTTGTGCCGAGGGCGGCACAAAATTAGGTGGGGGATAGTGTCATGACGCGCCACATCATCATGCCACGTAGGTGCCATTTGGCATATATTAATGCCATGTGGAAGCTTACATATGAAATAGAGTAGCACTTGGGAGAAGGTTCTAGAGAAATATAGAGGTTTTCCTAGGAAGACTCTAGAAACCTATGGATTTGCTAGGAAAGTCCCTGGAAGATTCTAGTTATGTAGTGAATTATAGAGAAGGGACTTGTAAATAATAAGGGACTTATGCAACAATTAATATTTACATACTAGCCCCTAGGAGACTAGTATATAAAGGGAGCCATTCATTTGTAAAATCACCAAGCAAAACAATCAAGTTCTCTCTAGTACAAAAGTTTCTTTTGGCAATTCTCATGTGTTCTTAATATTCCCTTAGCGATCTTGAGTGTAGTAAGGCTGACTTGGCATAGCAAGAATGTGAGCAAGTTATGCAAGATCGTGAGCGAGTTGTCAAGTGCCGCACGTATACTTAGTTAAAGGCTAAGGACGTGACAATTGGGTGGCAAATAGAAATCGATATTCTAACTGTGTTGACAAATTTCTGATACAGTTAGATATGCCAGATGAAACATTGGGTGCCATATCTGGTCCATCGAAAGACTATAGGAAAAGAGAAACCCTTAGGCTGAAGCAATTAGGCAAAAGACTTTAGGCACCATTTGATGTTGATTTGCATGTGAAATTAGGCAAAGTGAAAAGTTAAATAGTGTGGTCTCCATCCTATATAAAGAAGATTAACTCTTCTTTCTTTATTAATTAATGCATATTCATCAAATTAAAGGGGCTAAAAGTTCAAACTAATAGAAACTTATGAGTTATGATCAACTCAAATAAATAAACAAAAAGATACTAAATTGGATAACTAGCTAAGTCACATGCGAGGTTCAATTAAGGACCCGCCAAATCCTAATGTATTTTCTCAGATTTTAAGTCACTAAAATTATAGTGTCTTCTTGCTGGCATATTATAGCAGTAAATTAAACTAGTACAAACTGTTGGCGTAACCATAGGTCATTGTCTAATTTTATTTCAAGTACGTATTACTAATAAAAGTAGCAGCCGCAGTCTTAATTAAATTTGGTACCGTATTATTTGCATTACATGAGTTGATTCTTCACGTCCTCTGCAGGCTCTTCAACTGGTCAACCTAAATTCACAGCGCACAATTATTTTGAATGCCAACGCAGATACATAAAAATGAAAAGTTTTTTCCCCCATATGTTTACATTTTTGTGAAAGAGTTTGAGAGTATTCTTAGAAATTAACAACACATTGCCACATTTATGTAGTTGGAGAGATGTTAGTTTAGATTAATTTCATAAATAAAAAAAAGAGAAGAAAGTTTAATTTAGTGAACATGGAGATGGAAAGAGATTCACTTTGCCTTTAACGTTCAACCAGTGGCGGACCACCCTTTGACCAGGCGAGATAACTGACTTTTCTTCGTCGGAAAATTATATGTAGATAGCTCAAATTTCATATTTTACGCATATTACCATATATCGAATTCCCTTGGATTTTGATTTCCCTTAGTGAAAATTCTGGTTCTCGCATGGTATTCAGATATCCAAAATTATAGCTTATATATACAGTATATTCTATATGCTATGTATTTATTGTGGGAACCAATTAATTTATAATTTCTTGTTGTAAATAAGAGACGGCATATGAACTGTAACGTTCAAGTTGACAATATTTGACGTACGCCCAATATAGAGGTTGCCTAACTCAATATTTTACTTCGACGAAAAGTTGAGGAAAAGAGAAAGGACGAAAGACAGAATTAGGTGTCATAATAATAGTTCTCAAGAAGTACAATGTTTTCAGGCCCCTTGTTGCACACACTCTTAGACTGCGTAGCTTGAATCATATATGTACTCCATATAGATATATAGGGGTAGTAAGTTCACAGTAATTAATTTGAAGCTGCCAATCATAGGACATGTACATTAGGTTTTGCCTCAGAACTTTATCCCAGTTGTACTTTAGAATGAAGCAGTTTTATATCCTTATTCTTGGTTACTAACACTACTAAAGGTTTTTGGACCGAAGATATCTATATGTAATGTCATACTAATTGGATTAAAATGTGAAAATTATACATTACTTGGTATAATAGATTAAAATACACTTATATATACTATAAAAATTAAATATTTTTACAGTGTTAGTGTATATAAGTTAAATCCTTTCTTCTTCTTCTACTACTACTATTTAACATATCGTGTTAGTATGTTGATTTATGTTCAATCTCCACATTTAGTTATTACAGCTTTGTACCTAATTTTGTAACAGCTCCATCAAAACGAAGTGCCTAATTAAATTATGAATTAAGTTTTAGACCAGATAAATTAGGCAAGGACCAGTAAATATTGTTAGTCAACTGTTTACCTCGAAAATACGAGTAACAATTAAATTTGATTTGTGGTTTTAAATATATGTGATTTAGTTAAATACCAATTAATTATCAAGAAATATGAAGTATAGATGAAAGAAACGTATGAATCAAACCAGTGTTACCAACAGTATCGGCCTCGAGCTTAGCGACCTCGAGAGGAACCAAGAACAATAAAATAAGAATAGTAAAGAGAAAAGACAAGTCTGCTGAACAATGAGCCAGAAAAATAAGATAGTATATTCTTTGCCAATGATTAGATGATCTTTACAAATGATTGGGGTCCCCTTTATATAATAGAGGAACCCTAAATAAGGTACATTTCCATTTACAGTGAGGAATCTTATTAGGACGGCTGTCTAACCGCCTAGTATGGAATCGTACAATTCTATTCCGGGATTTGCACCATGATTTTGGGGACGTGGCAGGAATCTCGCTCATTCTGTTAGAAACCCATAACGGCATTATTTCGAGGTCGAGCATACTCGGCTTCGGTATCCATCGTACTTCGATCCTCGGGCGTTGCATCCTATCTTCGAGCTCGAGTCTGATCCATCGGACTCGAACTCGACCTTGCCTGAACTCAACCTTAGAACGACCCCTCGAGCCTATAGATCGAGGGCATATGATTTTGACCGTATACAGATAGTCTCCGTGTTTCTTAGAGTAGGTCGATAAGAAACGATTTGATCTTCGATGTTCCGACGCCTTAATCCTGATGCCAATCTCATGATGTCAGCAGCTGAAGTGACTGAAAGGTCGCTTTCGTGCAGTTCCCAGAGTCATTAATTGGGGGCAGCAGACGATCTGCTATTTGGCTTCCCCAATATGCTTAAGCGACTTCTATAAATAGGCCAACCTCTTAATTTTGCAAACTTTACTTTCTCAAATCGTTCTCAAAATCTCATTAGTTCCTTCAACTTCTCTAAGTTCACCCTTCTCTCAATTTGTTCTTACTTCATCATTACCCTTTCCTGTTCTCTCGAATTTCCAAACCATAATGGCTAAAATATCTAAATTTGTTCCCCAAAAAGAAAAAACCTCTTCATCATCGCGGCCGGCGAGAAGTAAAACTGTGGTGCCACCTCGTATCGATAAGTGTATTCCCCCGCCGTATGAAACAACATTCAATTTCAAAATCGAAAAACCCGTATCGACACCAGGCCGATGTGAGCCCATGTCCCGGTACATCTGTTTGATAACCAAAGATGAGCTCCAGCAAGTGAAAAAGGACTGCAACCGGGAGAACAAAGATGTAGTGATCCCTTCCCCTGAAGAGGACATCACTACTCCCAAAGCAGGGTACTTAAGCGTGTACACCTACCCATTCACACTGGCCCTGTCGATCCAGCTTTGGGTCCCATTGATCCAGTTATTCTTGATTTTTGCCAACAATACCAAGTGACGCTTGGCTAGATCTATCCTTCATTCTGGCGCATCGTCAATCTGATCAGATTCTTCTTGAGACAGGTAGAGGGAATGCCATTTACCCTCGACCATCTGATCAGGCTATACAACCCTCGTCTTTATCGAGGTGGCCTGATAAAGATGCAACGCCGATCCACGAAATCTCTCTTCTCCAGCATCGATGAAGACAAAGATCGAGGGTGGATGAGCCAGTTTGTCCGAGTCAGGACCTCCGACCTGATTCCTGCTGAGAGGATGCCATTCCCCGAGGAATGGAATATGAAACGTAAGTACATGTTTGTCGATAATGACTTTATGCCCTGTTTTCCCTTCTCTTTCTCGACCTCATCTTTTTCTCGATTTAACCCCTTTCCAATGATGTAGCTGTTGCTTGGTTCCCTGGTGCGGTCCCAGACATCGAAGGTTGGGTCCGAAAACTGATCTCTACTTCTTTGTACGCGGAGCGCAGCTGGCGTGACCTGGCCAAAGGTCGATGGGAGGCTAAAAACCATGGTGAGTTCTCTTGTTTGCTTATTTGTGTTTCTCGGAGAAATACTTACTTTGTCTTTATGCAGGCCTCGGAGACGCCGTTGCTATGCGGCCGCCCCCGCCCGGTAAAGAAGAGATCCCAAAGCCTTCCAAAGAAAAGAAAAGAAAGAGGGGGTCGCCTGCAAATTCCCTGAAGCCAAAGAAAAGCAAGGCTCGAAAGCCTAAGGCCGATAATGTGGCCCTATCTCCAGAAACGGCCCAACGCCTTCGGAACGAGGAGGAAGAGAGGGAGGATGACGACTGCTTGTTGGTATTTCGAAAAAGAGGAAGCATTGACGCTTCGAAGTCTTCCGAACCGATGATGGCCGATGCAGTTCATTCTAGGACCGAAGAAATCTCCGAGGGGAGCTCGAGCAAAGTCCCCGAGCCATCGGGCAACAAAAAAACACCTCGTCTTGGAGGTCATTTGGAGGGTGAGATCGAGGGGCCCGATCCCGAGGCCCATCGAAGAGAAGAAAATGCCCCGAGTGGATCACTTGGGGTAATTAATATGGATGAATCACCGCTCGGTCCTGAATTCTCCGAGGGGAAATTCCGAGATGCTCGGAGCATGCGAACTCCTAAAGTGGGGACGAGCCACGAAGGGTGTTGATACCCAATTTTCCTTTATATATTTTAAAATGTGCACGCATACTTTCAAAATATTGTGCATACAATTACAAACATGCACAAATATTTTTACAATTTTTTCTATAATTTTTAAAGGCCTTAAATCCAATTATTTCTGTATTTTTAATTATATAAATATTCAATAATCATCCCTCATATTACTTTACAATGATTTAGTCATCTGAATTCATCGTTTATGCTCTTATAAGTGTTCAAATGTTTTAATTACATTTTCTACAATTACATTTGTATTTTTTAAGATTACAATTGCATATTTTGCAATAACAGCCCATACATATGCATAATTATGTTACCTATACAGAAAATAACTTTTTATATTTTTATAGTGTTAAGTAATTATTTTAATCATCTTCATGCATAAAAATCATTTTTATCATTTAATTAGCTATTTTTATAAATTATTTTATTAATTAATTGGATATTTAACGAGTAACCCTTTTTATTAAGTTTAATTTCGGACCCCCTAAGCCCAAATCAAACTAAAACTTAGCCCAATTAAGTCCAACCCGCCCCAACCCGGAACCAATCGTGATCGTTGATCTCTAAGATCAACGGTCCATATCACCCCTTTCCATATTTAATTCAAATGACCTCCTAACCCTATTCATTTTTGTTACCACCCGCCGCCCTTGAAACCCTCTTCTTCTCCGTTCTCTCTGAGACCACCCAAACCCTAGTCGCCGTCATCTGTAAAACTCCTCGTCCATGGGGTTTCTGTGTATTTCTCGACCCTTGCCGGCCTGTTACATCTTCTTATTGTTCGATTTCATTGATTTATGAGAGAATCTCAGAGAGATTCAATCGAGTTTTGTCTAAATCTGACTCACAGGCCAGTCTTTGGCCATTCTCGTTTGTGAGTACTGTTCCTTGCCTATTTTTTGGTTTGAATCTATGGTTTTGGACCGAGCTTCTTTCATCTCTGCTATTTTCGAAAACCCTAGTCTTATATCTACTTGGGTCTGTCCAGATCCTTGTAGATCTGGAAGGTTTAAGTGCTATTTGATATTTTCTTCAAAAATCTTATACTTTTGTTACTATTATTTCAATTTTAGTGCTTCTGTAAAATTAGAGTTTTTATTCCAGATTTCCTCAAAAGGTATTCTTTCTTTCAAGTGTTTAACCTGACTATTCTTTCTCGTTTGGGTAATTTTTATGCATGCTCTTTAAACCCTGGGTCTTGTTCTGTTATGGCACTGGTGGCTTTAATTTTTCTTCCCGTTATTTGTTTATCCCTATCAACTCAATATATTGATTGATTTTATTAGGGATTCGAATCATATTTTCTTATTAAAACCAGTATTTTCTGTGATTCTACTTATTTCCTTATTTGTGACCTTGATTAATTGTATTTGCCTTAATTAAAATGTTAGTATGGGCTGAAGATTTGAATGACTTCTATATGATACGAAATTGATTTCTTGCCTTATTTGAGCCCTAGTTCTGTACCGTTAATTGACCCTCCCCAATTTAAGGGGTCTCTTCCGGATTTCTCTAGATGATTGATTCCCTAATTGGTTGATTGATTTATTTGATTACCCTTATTTCACGAACTGTGATTTTCTCTTTACCTTATTTGTTTTACCTCACTAAGTGCTATATATACTCTCTCTACTGATTCTTCAACAGAGGATATAGTTCAAAACACACTGACACAAAAAAAAGAATTTGCTCTCAAACCTCTCTGCTACTTGTGTTCATTGCATTGTCTAGCCGGCTGAAAGCCAAGGCTAGACCACTGAGCTCTATACATCTCTCATCTTCAGTTTACCATCTGTAACTGGTATGCCTCAACTACTGTTATTCAATTAAACTATGTGTTTCCTGTTATCAGCATGTCTACTTTTATTTCATTAGATCCATGTGCTTTATGTTTAGTGTTTCCTTAATCAGCATGTTTACTGCTATTCAATTACACTATATGTTTCCTGCTATTCAATTAAACCTATGTGTTCCCTTGTAGTCTGCATGTCTACTTCTATTTAACCTATGTGTTTACTGCAATAACATGTCTACTTCTGTTTGATTAAACCTATGTGTGTCCTGCTTTCAGTAAATCTGCATGCTTGCTCATATCTAAAATTAGACCTATGTCTGTTTACTTCTCCACTGACATGTTCTTTCTATCTTGTTTTAAATGTTCACCTCTCATAGACTTCTGACCAACATTTCTCCCAATCCCTGCTACCCCTTTGTATGTGACTGTCTGATTAATCCCAGCATGCCATGTCTTTGTTTAGTGTTTCCTCACCTAGTAACAGCTAGTAAACCAAGTTGAAACTTCAAGTGATCCTGTTTCTGTATATTGTTTGATTGCTGGAACCTTTGTTTGAGTTCCAAGAGTTGAATGACCCTGTTTGCTCCTTATTTCCTGAGAATCCAAACCTATTTTCTTAAAACTATCTCCTGTTTTCAACTCCTACTCTTAGAACACCTAGGGTACTGCCCCTCCAGTGTGAGCATTGCCTAGGAGTCCATGGGACTCCTATGAACTTTGATACACTGGGGCTGGCTCTCCAAATTTGCTCACAAAAGGGTTGCTTTGAAAAGTTTTCTTGTGTGAGCATTGCCCTGAGGCCCTTGGGAACTTTGACACACCATGATACCATTGGGTGCAATATGAGAATACTGGCATGTTCATACTTTGTTGAAGGCCTGGTATTTCCAGGTTTACTTTTGGGGCCTATCCAGGCTCCTTATAGTTTTAGCAGCTTCACTTCTATAATTCATTTTTTTATGATTCGTCTGTAATAATAATTCTTGTAAAACAGATATTGGGGATATTAGTAAAACTGGGAGGGGTTCTTATATATATTTTGTTGGAAAAGGGTAGATACCATGCCTATAGGTTACTGCGATGTTTGTTTGCTTATATACATTCAGATACTATGCCTATGAATTTAAAATCAGTCCTAGATACCATGCCTATAGGTTACTGCGATATTTGTTTGCTTATGTACATTCAGATACTATGCCTATGACTGTAAAATCAGTCCTAGATACCATGCCTATAGGTTACTACGATGTTCGTTTATTTAGACACCATGCCTATAAGTTTAAAATCAGTCTTTGTATGCTAACGAGGTTTAAATCAGTTTCTGTATGCAAATAAAGTTTAGATCCGTTTCTGCATTTAGATATCATGTCTATAAGGTTTTAAAACCAATTTCTGCATTTAGATATCATGCCTATAAGCTTTAAAAACCAATTTCTGCATTTAGATACCATGTCTATGAGTGTTTAAAACCAATTTCTGCATTTAGATATCACGTCTATAAGTTTTAGATCAATCTCTACACCTAGACAACATGCCTATATGATCTAATGAACCAAACTACTTGCTTAAAATTGTCTACTAGTTTATTGCGGTGCTGATTAACTATTAGATATCAGGTTTATAGGACACCTCTGATCCACGCCTAGGCAACCCTGTAGGACGACTAAAATCTTAAAATTATAAAAACTGTGCTTTGTTTGACTATTTGTGGAATGCCAAGATTCAGCAAGTCCTATAATCAGTAGGCAAACTGATTAAGCACCTTCCACCTCGCTTTAATAAAAACACTGCATATGTTCCTGCTTTGTGCTCACCTAGATATTCCGCTATAGGACTTTTAAAGTGTCTGAAATACTGTTGTTTGAGACGTGCAATTGCCTGCTTATTTGTGGAGGTAAATGTGAGCCTTTAACTGTTCCCTTTATCTGACAGTCCTATGTGTTTTGTTTGTCACTCAGATTTTTCTCCTTTAAGCACTATAGCAAGGTCTAGATCCACCTTAATTAGAAGTCCTAAACACCTCCAGGACCATAGGTAAGGGACGGGTAATGTGTAACATCCCTCAAATTCGGCTTAGGTATGAATGAGTTAAAGGAGTAGTAAGGATATATTTTGAGCATGTGAAGTCCCATCGAGATGATTATGGGTGAAAATAGTTGTTTAAAAATCAAGATGGAAAGTGAGGTGCATAAGATTTGACAAAATCGACTAAGTTTGCAGAAGGTCTGTATTCCATCAGTGTTTATTGAAAATTTATAAGGAATTTGAGACAAATAAAGCATAACATTTGTAGGCCTTTGAAATAGCTTTCCAACGATATATTATGGAGCCCAAACGGATATCTGTGCAAAAGGTTATGTGCGTTTTACAGAACACTATGCCGTATGCGCGCCCGCGCTAATGGGGTTTCGTTCTAGCCATTTAGCGCGGCCAGTAGCGCGGGTTAGGCTGGTGCGTGGGGGAGATATGGGGGGGGGGGGGGGAGGGGGAGGGGTTATTTTAAGGTTCTACTTCGTCCCCCACATCCCCAAAACATAAAAACTTGCTCTAGAAATGAGAACTCTCAAAAACCTAACTCCTTAAGGGTCCTTCCACCACCCAAGGTAAGTTCTAATGGTGATTCTAAGTTAATTTCAATTTTCCAATAACTTTGGAGACAGACCCTCGAGTCTAAGGGTTTCAAGTTGAGCAGGTCTAAGACAGAGTACCTGGAGTGCAAGTTTAGCGCTGAGTCGAGGGAAGTAGGCAGGGACGTGAGACTTGGGTCACAGGTCATGCCGAAGAGTGATAGCTTCAAGTACCTTGGGTCGATGATTTAGGGGGACGAAGAGATCGACGAGGACGTCACTCACCGTATAGGGGCGGGCTGGATGAAATGGAGGCTTGCATCTGGAGTTTTGTGTGACAAGAAAGTGCCACTGCCACTCAAAGGTAAGTTCTATAGAGCTGTGGTTAGACCGGCCATGTTGTATGGAGCAGAGTGTTGGCCGGTTAAGAACTCCAATATCCAGAGGATGAAGGTAGCAGAAATAAGGATGCTGAGGTGGATGTGCGGGCACACTAGGATAGACAAGATTAGGAATGAAGATATTCAGAAGAAGGTGGGTGTGGCCCCTGTGGATGACAAGATGCGGAAGCAAGGCTCAGATGGTTCGAGCACGTGCAAAGGAGAAGCCTTGATGCGCCAGTAAGGAGGTGTGAGCGGTTGGCAGTGGTGGTTACGAGGAGAGGTAGAGGGAGGCTAAGAGGTATTGGGGGGAGGTGATCAGGTAGGACATGGTACGTCTACGAATTTCCGAGGACATGGCCCTTGATAGAAAGGTCTGGCGGTCTAGCATAAGGGTTGTAGGCTAGGGGGTAGTAGTTCTTTCCTTACTTCGTTCCGGGGGTGAGGCGGTGCTGGATTAGGGTAGACCTTAGATAGCTTGCAGTTTAGGCTGAATACACTCTGTACTTGCTGTTTATCTTGGCCCTGGGCCTTAGATACCGGTTCCTGTTATTGCATGTCTTTCATCTCTTGGTTGTTATGCTTTCATTACTATTACGGTTGCTACTGGAGTTACTAATGAGTTGTCTTTTCTTTTCTTTTTTTCTTTTTCTCTGAGCCGAGGGTCTATCGGAAACAGCCTCTCTGCCCTATCGGGTAAGGGTAAGGTCTGCGTACACATTATCCTCCCCAGACCCCACCTGGTGGGATTTTACTGGGTAGTTGTTGTTGTTGTTGTTGTTATTAGCATGGGTAAACCCTCCATATCATTAGATATTCGATTGTAACATCATTGTTGAGAGAAGGAACCCTAGAACTCGAATTCAAGAAGATTGAACGTAAAAAAAGTAATATCTTCACCCTCTAATTGGTTCTATCATTGAATTAATGGTTATAGACTCTAGCTCATGAGATATGAGTTGATGGGTTTGATAAAAAAACATGAACGGTTATAGGTTTGGGTTGTTGATTGTTGATTATTGGTTAAGGGTGTTGTTTACCTTATGGGTGATAAAGAATAATGTTGATTGTAACCATTTGAGACTTTAGAATTTATCTAGGAGCAAGAGAATGGGTTATTGGGTGTAGAAACACCATTAATAAGGACTATGAAGCTTTATGTCACCAAGTATTTGAGAAAATGTTTAAGTGAATAAAACATGAGAATTTATGCTAATATGGAATCCCTTTGACTTGTATTGATTTAGATTAAAGTTGAAAGGGGTTGACAAACGTTGTATTATGCTCAAGAGTAGGAAGTTAAGGTATGTGAGACTAACTCTCTATGTTTGGGAATTTTAATGATTCTCCCTACACTACGTTTCTTTTACAACGTATCAATTGCCTCAGAAATACAGTTAAGCCTAGTTCCTTGAATAGTTGTAGAACTTCTATTCCCTAGCTTCATAACTCGTTCATGACTTTCATTCTGAACGTTGTGAGCTCAGTTCGTATTCAATATAGACTTGGGTTTGATTCCCCGAAGTCTCAGTATAGCTTACTCAGCATGTCATAAACAGTTGCAGTTTCAGTGTTCATAACCAGTTCAAGAATACATGTCTCATTCCAGTCCTATTCAGTATTCCAGTATTATGTAACTCAGTAGAATTCAGTATTCCAGTATTATGTAACTCAGTATGATTCAGTATTCCAGTATAATGTAACTCAGTGTGATCCAGTATTCCAGTATCATATAACTCAGCGTGATTCAGTATTTCACTATTATGTATTGCAGTATGATTCTCAGTTCCTGATTTTAAATCCCTGAATGTTGAACACCTATATTTGGGCCTGAGGCTGCAGCTAATGCTTTATGCATCTTTGGGCCTGAGGCCGCAGCTAATGCTTTATGTATCTTTGGGCCTGAGGCCGCAGCTAATGCTTTATGCATCTTTGGGCCTGAGGTTTATGCTTTATGCATCTTTGGGCCTGAGGANTTTATGCTTTATGCATTTTGGACCTGAGGTCGCAGTTATGTATACGTATACTTGGGCCCGAGGCCGCAGCTTGTGCACATATATATATATTGGGCCTGAGGCCGCAGTTTAATATTCAGATAAACAGGTTTTTCATCATTCAGAAAAGGGAGTATTCATATCCTTACTTCCTTTCAGTTCAATTATTAGTTACCGTTCAGTTATCAGTTATCAGTTCAGTTACCAGTTATCAGTTATCAGTTCAGTTACCAGTTATCAGTTATCATTTCAGTTTCAGTTTCAATAGTTATTATTTCAATTATCAATTATAAATTCTCAGTTATCAGCTTAGTTTCAGTTTTAACATTTATAATTCTTTCTTCCAGTTGCTTTACATACCCGTACAATTCAAATGTACTGACGTCCCTTTTGCCCGGGGCGACGATGCAGAGCGTTAGGATTCTCGTACCAGCTATTTGGTGATCCCCAGTTCTTTCGGGGCATTATCATTACTTGACATCCTTTTAGTATTTACAGATAGTTAGTGCTTTCAGTACTTCAATAGAGGCTTCATAGACTAGAGTAACAGTTAGACAGAGTCACAGGCTTTTCATATTAAGCTATGTTGGCTACAAATATGTTTCAGAATTGTATTAATATTTCCGCACTTTGATTTATATCATCCAGACTTTCAGTATATCATCATGTGTTAGTTTATCTTTCGCATTCAGTATGTTATGATACCACATGTTGATTCAGCCAGCCAGTTGGTTCGCTCGGTCATATGTAGTCAGGCGCCGAGTGCCGTGTTACGTCCAGGACCAGGTTCGGGGTGTGACAAAGCTTGGTATCAGAGCACTAGGTTCAAGAGTCCTGGCGAGTCTATGAAGCCGTGTCTAGTAGAGTTTCCTTTATATGTGTGTGCCGGCCACTCATATAAACGGTTAATTACCAAGACATGCAAGATTGTCTCATTTCTTTCTACTCTAGATTGTGCCATGAAGCTTAGAGCAATAGTTAACTTTCTCTTCCTATCGAATTCCAAACGTATTGGATGCCCAAGCGACGGACGGGAGAAAATCTAAGGTCCTAGAGAGGATAATTGCCTAATCGGGGTATAATTATGGAGTACAGGTGGTAAATATGAGACTTGAGAGGGTGTTAAAAGTGGGATACAATGGATAGTAGTACAGATTAAAGCATAACCTTATCAGAAAGTATAAAAGCAGTTATGATGTCTTATGGTTATCAGCTTACCTTAGTTACCGGTTATACAATCTTTCAGTTAGCAAGTTTATGGTTATTCAGGATGCCAGTTAAGTTATTCAGTTACCAAATCTCCAATTTTTAGTGTATCAAAATTTTGGTGACTGGTGAGTAGTACAGTGATGCCTATGGGTGCTAAAAGAAAATGTAAGTAACAGTGATCATAGCGAAATCTTCGCATGTTTTAGGACCGAATTAAGACCAAGACTCACCGGATGGAAAATGAAGTGAATTATCAGATGATGGTATACTTTGAAGGATAAGTTTGTGCATTGTAGTGTATTTGTATGTGTTTTACCTCCTAGAACAACTTTATTTAATTCTTGGAAATGGAGCCATAAGTTGGATGATGATAGTTCAGATGTCAGACCCTAACATTGGTCACTATAGTTTTGGACAGAAAAGAGCCTAAGGGTAAAATACCTAGGAGTCAGAAATATTTTTTATTACCAAAGATGTGATTTCGTACAACTCATGCAAATGACTAGAAGATAGGATGTATGCAATGAGAACCAAGATCAGCCAATAGTGAATTTCAGGGAATGATTCTAAGTTGCTTAGATTTGTTCAAATCAAAACTAGAAGTACCATGTTAGCAAGCTACTATAAGAAGTAGTTATTGATGTAAGATAAGAGATATGGCAGTTCCCCCTTAGGTTATGTGACCAAGTGATTACCACGGATGTTTATAGTATGATATGATTTAGTATTGTATAGAAAGTTCAGGGTTAGATATTCTAATTTTGTTTAAGACAGATGAAATTTCCCTAAGTGTGATCCATGTACATAGTTCAAAAAGAATGATAGTGTGCGGCAAAAGAATATGGTCGGATGACGAGGGGAGTTAGGAGTAACCTTATGCTTCACTTTAGTTATTCAAAGCAGGAGAAGAAAATATGATGCTAGCAGGTGGTTAGTAAAAGGATTATTAAGTAAGTTTTGAGTAGATACAACAAATTAGCAATTTCAGCAGAGCTAGTAGAGGTACAATTTGATGCACTTAGCCAGGTTAACTATAGTGAGTGGATGACAGTTTGAAATACCGATCGTCTGTTAGTAACCCAAAGAGCTTAAGTTAAACCCGAGGTACATCAATAGTGGAAAAAAATAAAATAAAATTAGCTAGCAGTAAGAGAGCAAACTACAGAAGGATAGCCTTTAAGAGTTATTGAAAAGGGATTTCTCCAAGATTGACAGTGTAAGCAGAGTTATCTTATTAAGATTGTATATGATAGTTATGAATACATTAGCTTTCTGTTAAGTGAATAATTTAGTTTTTTTCTAGTAAGAAGGATTTCTCAGAAGTTAGTAGGAAGATGAGTCGCCATTGACGTAGAGTGCAAATAATTGCAGAAAATAAGGAAAGTTATTTGGATCCCAACAAAAAGAGAAGGATCCACAAGTATAAGACTTTTGGTCTAAGGGGTAATGTAAAATTTTTCAGTAAGTCCAGTTAGAGATTTGAAACTCGAATAGTTAGCATGGGATATGAAAAAGAAAATCAGTTCGGTAACGAGGAAAAATTGTGTAATTACAACAAGGATTATGTCTAGCATGTGTAAGAAACACAAAGTGATTAGAATGATCACCGAGCTTAGTTATTGATGATAAAGTGATCATAGAAAAGCTGTAAAATCATGCCTATTGTGTGTTATGAGGGTAGTGCCATTGCACGGGACTCTAAAATTTAGAGTACATATCAAAGACTTAGGTCACAATAATGCTATAAGTATTTTCAGGAAGTGCTTAAGAAGATAAAGTGTAAGAAGTATAACTCATGATTGAGGTAGATAAGAGAACTCTGGTGAAAGTAGTTCACCAAAGTTCACCAACCAAGATAGAAGTTCGACTTCGGACTCCGAAGATGACAGAGTTGTTGTCTAGAACAGGACGTGTTCCCCATTAGTAGCTGAAGAGAAGGAGAAACAATTTGATGATCCACACGAGTTGCAGTTGAAAGAGGAGATTCACAAGTATAAAACGATGGCTTTTGAATAAGGGGGAGATGATGGTACTTTGAGGTACCAATTGTGTGTTCCAGACATAGATGGACTTAAAGAGGGAAGATCATGTTAGAAGCCTATAATTCCAGGTATTCTTTCCATCCAGGTTCCCCAAAGATGTATCATGGTATTAAGGATATTAATTGGTGGAGCAACATGAAAAAGAACATTGCAGACTTTATGGCCAAGTGTCCGAATTATCAGCAAGTGAAAGTCGAGCAGCAGAAAGCCTAGTGTTTTATCACATACCTCTCATTGACCTTGCTAATAATAACCTACCATTCTAGTATCAAGATGGCACTGTATGAAGCTATGTATGGGTGAAGGTGTAGATCACCAATTGGTTGGTTCGAAGTTGGAGAAGTGGAGTTGTAAGGACCCGATTTGGTCTATCAGACTATAGAGAAAGTTAAGTTGATTCAAGAGCGTTTGAAGAAAACTCAGAGCCGCCAAAATGTCCTATTCGAGCGTGCGGCATAGAGACCTAGAGTTTCAAGTTGATGATTAGGTGTTTCTGAAAGTTTCGCTTATGAAAAACGTTATGAGATTTGGGAAGAAGGGAAAGCATAGTCCCTACTATATTGGGCCATATAGAATCTTGCGAAGGATCGGTCAATTAGCTTATGAGTTGGAGTTGCCACCAGAATTAGTGGTGGTACAACCAGTATTTCATGTGTCATGTTATAACATTCAAGTTTCCAGTACTCAGATACTCATGTCAGTTCAGTACTCAGATATTCATGTCAGTTCAGTACTCAGATACTCATGTCAGTTCAGTACTCAGATATTCATGTCAGTTCAGTACTCAAATGCTCATGTCAGCTCAACACTCAGCTACTCATGTTAGTCCAATACTTAGACATTCATTCCAGCTTAGTACTCAGACTATTCAAATATTCGTGCCAGTTCAATATTCATGTATCCATGTTAGTTCAGTATTCACGTATCCATGACAGACCAATATTCAGTCAATGCAGTAGTCATTCAGTTCAATAATTATGTATTCATTCAATTTAGCATACAGTGTTAATGAAAGTTCATGTTTGCACCGGACTCATTTAAGGTCTGGAGTTAGCAGAAGTTACAGTCAAGATAATCATTCGAGCACGAATGATCCCAAGGGGGAGATAATGTAACACCCCGCAAATTCGGCTTAGGTATGAGTGAGTTAAAGGAGTAGTAAGGATATATTTTGAGCATGTGAAGTCCCATCGAGATGATTATGGGTGAAAATAGTAGTTTAAAAATCAAGATGGAAAGTGAGGTGCATAAGATTTGACAAAATCGACAAAGTTTGCAGAAGGTCTGTATTCCATCAGTGTATATTGAAAATGTGTAAGGCATTTTGGAAAACTCAAAGATTGAAAGTTGTAGGCCTTTGAAATAGCTTTCCAAAAATATATTATGGAGCCCGAACGAATATCTGTGCAAAATGTTATGCGCGTTTTACAGAACACTACGCCGTATGCGCGCCCACTAGCGCGCCCGCGCAAATGGGGTTTCGTTCTGGCCATTTAGCGCGGCCAGTAGCGCGGGTTGGGCCTCCAGGTGCATGGGGGCGCTAGTGGGGGGTTATTTTAAGGATCTACTTCGTCCCCCACATCCCCAAAAGATAAAAACTTGCTCTAGAAAGGAGAACTCTAAAAAACCTAACTCCTTAAGGGTCCTTCCACCACCCAAGGTAAGTTCTAATGGTGATTCTAAGTTAATTTCAATATTCCAATATTGAAATTAACATGGGTAAACCCTCCATATCATTAGATATTCGATTGGAACATCGTTGTTGAGAGAAGGAACCCTAGAACTCGAATTCAAGAAGATGAACGTCAAGAAGGTAATATCTTTACCCTCTAATTGATTCTATCATTGAATTAATGGTTATAGACTCTAACTCATGAGATATGAGTTGATGGGTTTGATAGAAAAACATGAACGGTTATAGGTTTGGGTTGTTGATTGTTGATTATTGGTTAAGGGTGTTGTTTACCTTATGGGTGATAAAGAATAATGTTGATTGTAACCATTTGAGACTTTAGAATTTATCTAGGAGAAAGAGAATGGGTTATTGGGTGTAGAGACACTATTAATAAGGACTATGAAGCTTTATGTCACCAAGTATTTGTGAAAATGTTTAAGTGAATAAAACATGAGAATTTATGCTAATATGGAATCCCTTTGACTTGTATTGATACAGATTAAAGTTGAAAGGGGTGGCGAATGTTGTGTTACGCTCAAGAGAAGGAAGTTAAGGTATGTGAGGCTAACTCTCTATGTTTGGGAATTTTAATGATTCTCCCTACACTACGTTTCTTTTACGACGTTACCAATTGCCTCAGAAATATAGTTAAGCCTAATTCCTTGAGTAGTTGCAGAACTTCTATTCTCTAGCTTCATAACTCGTTCAGGACTTTCATTCTGAATGTTGTGAGCTCAGTTCGTATTCAATATAGACTTGGGTTTGATGTCCTTGAGTCTCAGTATAGCTTACTCAGCATGTCATAAACAGTATAAGTTTTAGTATTCATAATCAGGTCAAGAATACATGTCTCAGTCTAGTCCTATTCAGTATTCCAGTATTATGTAACTCAGTGTGATCCAGTATTCTAGTATCATGTAACTCACTGTGATTCAGTATTTCACTATCTGATGTTCTAAACGTTAGTACCACAGAAGAGGGGGGGGGGGGGTGTGATTTGTGTGGTACCTAATTTTTGCGCTAGAAGAACCTGGTTCTTCTAGATGTACTTACTATGACTGTTTGCGGAATTAAGAGTGCATAAAGTAAAGAACACAGAGATTTTTACGTGGAAAACACCTGACTCAAAAGGTGAAAAAACCACGGCCTACTACTCAGTAGGATTCTCCCAAACTTCCACTAAAATCACTGAGCCAAAAACAGCATTTACAAACTCTTGTAAACCTAAGGATTAAACTCTAATCCCAGTGTAGCACACAGCCTCAACTGTTGCGACACCTTCAAGTTAACTCTAACTTGAATACTCAATATACCTATTACAATTGACTCTAGATAAAGCTGAAAGGTACAATATGAAACACCTACTATAATTGAACTAGAAATAAAGAAAAACACAATGGAATTGGTTCTTCACTCTTGGTTCATGTAGCTTCAGATTTGCACACTTGAATCACACATAAATTGCTTGCAAAATTCGCCTAGCTCTTTTGCTCTCAATTTAGTTTAACTTCTACATATGTGCAATCCCTGTAAAAGAGAACAATCATTATTATTTATAGAGTTAGTAATCAGAGTTTGATTAAAACTCGAATTGCTGATCCTTCATCAAATTCGAGTCCTAGAACAACTCAAATTCCAATCCTTATCCTTGATCCGGATGTAGTTTTCTTTACATAAGGAGACTTCAACTCCTTATCCTATGCAACCTTTTCGATCAACAACTGAGATATTGTTGCTGATCCTTGAGACTTATCTTCTTCACACGTATGTCACATGTGTAAGCATATCAACACTGTGTCTCACATGATGGACCTGGTTCATGCCTGAGTTCATTTTGTCAATCTTCAAAACTTCATTTGAACTTGGGCCAACAAATTCCCCCTTTTTGATGATGACAAACTCTGTGCTTTTATTGATCAGAGACCCTGTGGAACTCAGCTTAATTTTCACACTTTAATTTAACTTATCATTAAGGACCAGGTTTAATAAGGTTATAAACATCAACTTTTCAGAATACAAAGTAAAGCACAATATCTTTTCCCCCTTTTGGCATCATCGAAAAGTTGCATTTTATTTGAATCCCAGATGTTAATTATTACTCATGGCCACTGGGGCAACTGCAAGTGAAAACATGATTTAGTTAATCAATAATCAGCTTCATAGAAATTTAACTATTAAGATCAGAAGTTTCATAGAACAAGAGAAAACAAAGCACATTGTGATTGATTAGGAGATGTTTCTACAAAACAGACCACAAAAAGAAAAACAAACATCCAATCATGAGCAAAAAAAAACAGAGGAAAGTCCCGAATCTGGGTCACTCAAAGGGTTTCTAAACTGGTTCTAGGGCTTGGAGGAACTAGAGGGTTGGGATTTAAGGAGATTGAGCATTGTTTGGAGCATCCCTTCACTCTTTTCTTTTTCCTTTGCTAGCTCATCTTTGAGACCATTTCTTTCACTTTCTAGTTCAGCAATGCGAGCCTAGAGCCTAGCAATTTCTGCATCTTTTGTTCCACATTCTAAAACTAATGCCCTAACTTTGCTGTTCACAGGAGTCTTCACGGATGAACCAGGTTTAACTGGGGTTACACTTAGCAGATAATCACAACCCTGCAGAGTTTTGATTCCAAAGTGCTCTTTGCTGGAGGCCATCTCCCACTTTTTCAATGGCACATCTAACTTGGCCAAGACAGTTGTCAGTATTAACCCATAAGGTGTGGCATGGGCCTTGGAGCCATTTATCACTCTATCCAGCAGCTTGACAATGAAAGCAGGCCAGTTAATCTGCTTTCCTGTCACAAGACACTCCAGAAGGACCAGGTCCATATAATTTGCAGTGTGCCTTCTCTCCCGTCTGGGCAGCAAACACTTGTTCACAAACTCAAAAAGTACCTTGTGGTCAGGCTTCATTTCACTCTTTTGCACAAATCTAGCCTCGGGCACATCTTCAGCAGACTTGGTATGACAGAAATTCCGGGTGATTTGGAGAGCAGAAGGGAGAGAATCTAGACAAGGCCACCTTTGCCTAGTATAATCATCATATCCCTCACAGGGTATGTCTAGAATTCTTCCCAACTTAGGTTCATCAAACTGCACCTCTACTCCTCTCACCAAGCTTGTAACAACCCTATTCACCCCTGTGGCATTTGCCATAAACTCTATCAGTTCTTTTCTTGCCAGCCTGCCATCCAGTTGAAGAACTATGTCCTTCCAACCCTATGCTTCCAGTGCATCAAC
>NW_017674477.1:71231-95193 GCF_001879085.1 Nicotiana attenuata
CAAGAACCTGGTTCTTCAACTCAGCATTTTTGTTATCACTCTCATTTGCCCTAGACTCTAGACTTTTGCATTTTGCTTTCAGAATCACACATTCCCTAGACAGAACTGCCTTCTCATTATTAATTATCTCAGACTCATCAATGAAGTCTGTTAATAGCTCAGCCAGCCTTTCTTTAGACAAGAACTTAATCTTGTCTTTAAGATGAAGAATACTTACCTCTTGTTCATCATCTGATTCTCTGATGGCCATCAGTGCTTGCTCCTCCTCAGCTTCATCTTCTGAGTCTTCATCTGAAGTTTCTCCCCAAGCAGCAACCATAGCCTTGGTTGAACCTTTGTTTCTCTTTGGTTGAACCTGTTCCTTCTTCCTGTTCCTTTGTTCAGCTCTTTCTTTCTTCCACTCAATTTCCATTGAGGGCAGTTTTTTATCATGTGGTCAGTCTTACCACACTTGTAGCATCCCTCATTGGTCTGTTTCTCCGGAGCTCTTGATTTGTTGAAGTTCGTACCTCTTGAAGAGCCCTTTCCTCTCATCAGGTACTTCTTGAAATCCCTAGTGATCATAGCCACTTCATCATCTTCCAAATCTGCACCTTCAGCAATTCTGAGAGCTAAGCTTCTCTCCTTTTTGGGGGTATCCATCTTCATGGTTTGTCTCCTCATTTCATAGGCAGTAAAATTTTCAATTAGTTCATCCAGTTTGAGAGTAGCAATGTTCTTGGATTCCTGAATGGCAGTGATTTTGCTTTCCTATGTGACTGGCAGAACTCTTGTCAGAATCTTCTCAACCTTGTCTTCCTCCAGGATAATCCTTCCAAGAGATTCAAGTTCATTTGTCAAAGTGGTGAATCTAGTATACATCTCCTGGATAGTTTCTCCTTCCTTCATAGTAAAATTCTCATATTGAGAATACAGAAGTGTTCCACTTGATCTTTTCACTTGAGGTGTTCCTTCATGCGCCACTTGCAGAGTGTCCCATATTTCCTTAGCAGTTGTATAGCTTTGGATCCTACTGTATTCGTCTGGTCCTAGACCACATACAAGCCACTTCTTGGCCTTAGAATTTTTCTCCCACTTCCTCAGGTCCTCAGCAGTACAAGCAGCCCTTGTTTTTGGCACATCAATTCCTTCAACATTCTTCTTAGTGGTTGCTAGGGGACCATCAGTGACTATGTCCCAAAGTTCATAATCTTCCCCTATAATGTGATCTCTCATTCTGTTCTTCCACCAAGAATAGTACTGACCATTGAAAGGTGGAGGCCTGGCAGTGGATTGCCCTTCCCAGTTCCCAGGTGGTGCACTCATGTTGATCTTTTCCTAAGGGGTTAGCCTCTTCAAGGATAATCTGCTCTGATACCAATTGATGTTCTAAACGTTTATACCACACAAGATGGGGGGGGGGGTGATTTGTGTGGTACCTAATTTTTGCACTAGAAGAACCTGGTTCTTCTAGATGTACTTACTATGACTGTTTGCGGAATTAAGAGTGCATAAAGTAAAGAACACAGAGATTTTTACGTGGAAAACACCTGGCTCAAAAGGTGAAAAAACCACGACCTTCTACTCAGTAGGATTTTCCCAAACTTGCACTAAAATCACTGAGCCAAAAACTGCATTTACAAACTCTTGTAAACCTAAGGATTAAACTCTAATCCCAGTGTAGCACACAGCCTCAACTGTTGCGACACCTTCAAGTTAACTCTAACTTAAATACTCAATATATCTATTACAATTGCTTCTAGATAAAGCTGAAAGGTACAATATGAAACACCTACTACAATTGAACTAGAAATAAAGAAAAACACAATGGAATTGGTTCTTCACTCTTGGTTCATGTAGCTTCAGATTTGCACACTTGAATCATACATAAATTGCTTGCAAAATTCGCCTAGCTCTTTTGCTCTCAATATAGTTTAACTTCTGTGTATGTGCAATCCCTATAAAAGAGAACAATCATTATTATTTATAGAGTTAGTAATCAGAGTTTGATTAAAACTCGAATTGCTGATCCTTCATCAAATTCGAGTCCTAGAACAACTCAAACTCCAATCCTTATCCTTGATCCGGATGTAGTTCTCTTTATATAAGGAGACTTCAACTCGTTATCCAATGCAACCTTTTCAATCAACAGCTGAGATATTGTTGCTGATCCTTGAGACTTATCTTCTTCACGTATGTCACATGTATAAGCATATCAATACTGTGTCTCACATGATGGACCTGGTTCATGACTGAGTTCATTTTGTCAATCTTCAACACTTCATCTGAACTTGGGCCAACACTATCATATATTGCAGTATGATATTCAGTTCCTGATTTTACATCCCCGAATGTTGAACACCTGTACTTGGGCCCGAGGCTGCAGTTTGTGCACATATATATATTGGGCCTGAGGCCGCAGTTTAATATTCAGATAAACAAGTTGTTCATCATTCAGAAGAGGTAGTATTCATATCCTTACTTCTTTTCAGTTCAATTATTAGTTACCGTTCAGTTATCTGCTATCAGTTCAGTTACCAGTTATCAGTTATCAGTTATCAGTTATCATTTCAGTTTCAGTTTCAATAGTTATTATTTTAATTATCAATTATAAATTCTCAGTTATCAGCTTAGTTTCGGTTTTAGCATTTATATTCTTTCTTCCAGTTGCTTTACATACCAGTACAATTCAAATGTACTGACGTCCCTTTTGCCCGGGGCCTGCATCTCACAATGCAGGTAATGATTTACAAGTCGACGATGCAGAGCGTTAGGATTCTCGTACCAGCTATTTGGTGATCCCCAGTTCTTTCCGGGCATTATCATTACTTGACATCCTTTTAGTATTTACAGATAGTTAGTGCTTTCAGTACTTCAATAGAGGCTTCATAGACTAGAGTAACAGTTAGACAGAGTCACATGCTTTTCATATTACGCTATGTTGGCTACAAATATATTTCAGAATTGTATTAGTATTTCCGTACTTTGATTTATATCATCCAGACTTTCAGTATATCATCATGTGTTAGTTTATCTTTCGCATTCAGTATGTTATGATACCACATATTGATTCAGCCAGCCAGTTGGTTCGCTCGGTCATATTTAGTCAGGCAGCGAGTGCCGTGTTACGTCCAGGCCCAGGTTCGGGGCGTGACATAATGCACGCATAGAGTACGTTTAATTAGAATCGCTTATATAACCACTAAGGGGAGGGTAAGCGGGTAGTAAAGGATATGATGACTTGTGCGCTAATGCTATGTGTAGCACCCCAACTTGGAGACGATTACCAAGTTTTGCACAGAAGTGATCCTATAGGCTAAAAAACCTAGGACCCCTTTTACTCCTGGATTTAAATGTAATATCCATTTGTCTAATTTGCTTTATCTGTTTATAAGACTAATTCACCTAATTCGAGTTTGGCCGGGACCCACCGTTGTGGACCTCGAGGGTGCCTAACACCTTCCCCTCAAGGTTATTTTGAGCTCTTACCCAATATCTGGTAACGCAAACCGGTATATGAGTTATTTGCTTTAGGTGCCCTAACGCACCTTAAATGAGTTAGGTGGCGACTCTTCAAATTCAATACCCAATTCCCAAAAGGAAATGAGTTGTCCCAAAGAGATGTCGAAACCCGGACTCCGCGAGAAAAAAAGGGGGCGCGACAAAGGGCACGATATCTTTCGAGAGTGCCTTGCAGGGATCGAAGATGGTCCCGTCCTAGATGCTTCTTTTATTTTTGTTGAGGCCTAGCGGCTCTTCAAACAAGTAAGTTTCTGTCTTTAGGATCACGCATGCGTTTTATCCTTATTGTTCTGAGTCTAACTTTTCCTTTTTGTGAAGGCTATGACGCTCTATCGAGAGGCATTTTCCAAGTCTCGAGCTGAACTTGCTTGATGTGAGGCCGAGCTCAAGAAGCTCTCGGAAGAGAGGGATGGCCTTATGATCCTCTATGTCAAAAAGGAGGGGGAGATCAGTGATCTTCGAGCCGAACTGGCGAAGGCTCGTCAAGAACGGACCAAGCTTGTTGAAAAGGTAATATACACTTTGAAATTGTGTTATGCATTTGTCCGATTGGTCGGCTAACATTTCAACTTTGCAGGCTCAACAAAAGGGTGAGCTAGTGGAGCAGCTTCGAGAGGAGCTCAAGATGAAGGAGGCCGAGACCCTGGGTGGACACAAGGCATGGATCATCTCGCCTCGGAGAAGGATACTCTTCGGGAGCAGCTGGCTTCAATTGAACGCCAGCTTCAGAGTGTAAAGGAGGAAAGCTCGGCCCGAAGCTGCAGAATCGAGGAGCTCGAAGCTAAATCCACTGCTCAGCTTGCCAAGGCCAAATCTGACGTAGAGGTATTTATATCTTCGTATCGAGCTGACGTTGAAGTGGATAACACTCGGGCAAAGGAGATCTCTGCTGCGGCCAAAGTTAAGCTATCATGTTCACTCGACCACGCCAGGCGACAGTCTCGAAGAGAAACCCTCAAGGAGGTGCATGCTCGCGGCTTCGACCTCTCAGTCGATATTCAAAAGGCAAAGACTTTGGAAGAAGAGGCTGCCGCTTTGCTTTCTGATGACGAGGATTCAGCTAGTGGCTTCGAGAGCGGAGGAGACGAAGATGAAGTCCTCGGGAGGAGGTTTCCGAAGATGTAGCTGTCGAAGATGTGGCCCCAGAGTAGGTTTAGGTTTCTTTGTTTTGTTTTTGTGTTTTTGTGCAAGGACACCTCGTGGGTGTTGTAAAATATCTTTTGTAAGCCCCTCTTATAAATATAAAAGGATCTCTTTGCTTCATCTTCGATTTTGTATTATCTTTATTTTATGAAAAATTTGACAACTTCAATGACCAAGTGAACCTTGGTTCGGATTCTAAATATAACAACCCTTAGGTTTTTTAGTGATCAGCGTGTGATCCTCAATGTTAGAATAGAATACCTTTTAAGGTTTTCGTTAGTCTTCAAGCTATGCTTAAGTCAATTGGGTGCGAGCTCGGGATAATGGAATACTTGAGTCCGAGTTGAGTGAGAGCAAGGTCTCGAACCCTATATATTTTGGCCCTTAGGCTCTTTTATATCGGCCCTTAGGCTCTGTTACATTGGCCATTATGCTCTTTTAGGTCGGCTCTTAGGCTCTTTAAGTTGGGCCAATTCGGCCTCTAAGGGGGCTATAATTTTTCCCTCTTTTCGGCTAAAAGACTTAGTGAAAATTTATCTATGCCTTGGCATGTGTTTTTTTACCCGTTGGATTTTTTGAAGGTTCGATGTATTGGTACCTTATTAGTAATTTGTATATGAAAGCATAATCGAATACCTCTTGAGGTTATTTCGAAGGCTGATGTTATCAAAGCCATTAAATTATTCGAGGGCTGATTTTATCGAAGCCCTTTATCTTTTGCTTTTGCTGAGGGTAGCCTGATTTAACCAGTTTTTTCAAAGTGTTTGAAGGCCTTTAATTTTATGGCGGAAGTCAGACGTCTTCGAGCTGCATTATTTTGGCCGTAGTCTTTTTATATGACCATAGTCTTTAATATGGCCGTATCCTTTCATATGGCCGTAGCCTTCGGGTATGTCTTTTGGACTTATTTATCGATAACCTTTGAACTTGTTCGAAAGGTTAGTCCCCAAGTATGATGGCCTTGGCCTTTATATCGAGGGGATGCCTCTTTGAGGTCTTATGAGTTCGAGTTTTTGATGACTCTGATGTGTTGACTATCGATGATAGTCCCCGAGTATTCAGGGTGTATTTGCATTTTGGCCCTTGAGCTATTTCTCGTAGAATTGTAAATGTAGAGCTCGTACACAAAATGTTTTGATATAGAAGAAATGCTTCTTTGAATAATTGATATATGCGTACATGTTTTGTCGTCGGGGCTCGACTATTCTATATGGACACGGTTCATCTGACCGTTTGGCCCATTACAAAGTTCTCCTATCGAGGCCCTCTTAGGCGTGAAGTGTTTTCCTCAAAAATATGACCTCCGAGGGTGATTCCCCCCCCCCCAGTATCAAGGTTGATTGAAAAGAAGCCTTGGATACTGTTGAGTTCTTCTTAGGTAGCATATAGTTGTTGCCTCGTTAAAAACCTTCCCGGTAAAACCCATTTGAGACAAAATCCGATCTAAGGGAAAAAGAGTGCAATGCATGCTTTTAAACCTAAGGCCTTCGTATGAAAAGGTGCTTTCGATAGCTTCGATCAAACACATGCGATGGGTTATTTTCAAATTCAAATGGACGAAAAGAGAAAGTCATACCTCAGCAATAGTATCGCTTGAGTAGTGACTGATAATAGGCTGAATATAGGTGATTTAGCGATTGTTAATACCCATGCTTGATTATGTTCCAATGTTATAATGCGGTTAATTGAATAAAAATGGGCTCTAATTGTGATTTTTACATATTGCAGGACCAGGAGCCTAAGTGATGCCTTAGAAAGGTGATTGGAACTATTTTGGAGCAAGAACGACCACTCGGAGCTATGTACGCACGAAAACGAGGAAGAAAATCAAGAAATGGAAGACCTGGGCTAGCGTGCCCAAGTGCGCGCCCGCGCTAAAATGTGCGCGCCCAAGACAGAACACATGCCAACTAGCGCGGTCAGATGCGCGACCGCGCTAGTCCAAATTTTGGGAAGGTTTATTCAGGGGTAAAATTGGGAATCTGGAGGAAACCCCACTTAACCTATATAAACTCAAGATCGCCCAAGGAGTAGAAATCAAGTTTTTCATAGGCTAGTGCAAGGTATCGAGAGGCAAGAGGCAAGGAGGAGATTTGATCATCAAGTTCTTCTTTTCTTCCCTTTTGTTTTTGCTATTTGTGATGAAATTGAACCCTATTGTGTTGAACATCAGTATGAGTAGCTAAATTCCATTATTCTAGGGTCATGGGTGAAACATGAAAGTTGTTGTTTGATGTTTAATTCGACAAAGTTGGTTTATCATATTGGGTTGTTTATTTAATTCTGATTTTAATTATTTTGCTGAGTAGCTAACAGTAAAATACTATCTACGTATCTTTGGTTGAACTCGAAAGTGGGAACTTTAGATTGCAACAGAATTAAATAGGGCAAGTTCTTGAACCTGGGCATCGGGGAACGGATTCGCAATTGGGATAGACATATACCCAATTGCCTTGCTTGGTTGAAATACAGGAATTGTAAATGCATTCTTGTTAGTCTTAATTCCATAGACATATAGGCATTAAGTTAGGTTGAATAGGTGAGTAAGAACTCGACAGATTCTTATGAGTAATATCAACCCTGTCAATCAACAATCCAGATAAATCAATTAGTCTTTTTAAGCCAAGAACACAACACGATTGTCAATCAGCCCGTGACCTTGGAATATCCTCTCTTACTGTGTGTTTCTCGAAAATTGCTGGTTGTTTGGTTAATTATTCTAGTTACATTATTGCTTGATAATTTATGTAGCAAATTAGTGATATCTCTATTTTGTGGAAAACTTCTTGGATAGATAAGTTAATTGAGTTTAAATCAGTCAACAGTTAATCACAAGTCTTCATGGGAACGATACTCTACTCACTACTTTATTACTTGACGATCACGTGTGCGTGAGTGTTTTGGTCGCAACAGTGACACGTTCCAATTGTTTGGCAGTTGTTCGCCTTTCATTGTGCTATGTTTTTAAGATCCTTTTCCGATAACTCCGAGGACTTGGTACAGTCCTTCCCAATTCGAGCCCAGTTTCCCTTCATTCGGGTCTCGAGTATTGAGGGTGACTTTCCGTAAAACTATGTCCCCGATTCCGAAGTGTCGAAGGTTGGTCCTTCTATTATAGTATCTCTCGATCCTTTGCTTCTGCGCGGCCATCGGAACAAGTGCTGCTTCTCGTTTTTCATCTAATAACTCGAGGCTAGTGTTCATGGCCTTGTGATTTGATTCCTCCGATGCATGTCGAAACCTAGAGCTGGGTTCTCCAACTTCGATAGGGATAAGGGCCTCGGAGCCATATACTAAAGAGAATGGAGTAGCCCCCGTGCTGGACTTCGTTGTTGTTCGATATGCCTAGAGAACCTCAGGTAGAACTTCTCTCCATTTTCCCTTTGCATCGTTCAACCTTTTCTTCAGGTTTTGAATAATAGTTTTTTTTGTTGATTCGGCCTGTCCGTTTCCAGTTGGGTGGTATGGTGTTGATAGATCCTCTTTATTTTTATTTTATGTGCTTCGTGGAACTCCGTCACCTTATTGCCGATGAATTGTTTTCCATTGTCGCATACAATCTTGGCAGGTGTCCCGAACTGGCATATGATGTGGTCCTAGATGAAGTCAATAACTTCTTTTTCTCTGACCTTCTCGAAGGCCTGTGCTTTCACCCATTTAGAAAAATAATCAGTCATAAACAAAATAAATTTAGCTTTTCCTGGGGTCGTTGGTAGAGGGCCGACTATGTCCATCCCCCATTTCATGAAAGGCCACAGGGATAGGACCGAGTGGAGTTGTTCCCCAGGCTGACGGATCATCGGTACAAACCGCTGGCACTTATCACATTTTTTGACAAACTCCTTAGTATCTTTTTCTATTCTATCCCAGTAATACCCTGCTCTATTAACTTTTTGAACCAAAGACTCGGCGCCGTAGTGATTCCCACAAGTACCTTCGTGGATTTCTCGTAGAACACAATCGGTGTCTCTTGGCCCTAAACATACCGCCAACGGCCCATCGAACGTTCTCCTGTATAGTGTTCCATCTTCATCTAATGCGAACCTAGCAGCCTTGGTTCGTAGGGCCCTCAATTCTTTGTGGTCCGATGAGAGTTTTCCATTCTTCAAATAATCGATATATTTATTCCTCCAGTCCCAAGACAAACTTGTTGAATTTACCTCGGCGTGACCCTTGTTGATACCCAATTTTTTCCTCATATATTTTAAATATGCATATATATATATATATATATATATATATATATATATATATATATATATATATATATATATATATATATATATATTTCAAAATAGTGCACATGCATTATTATTAGATTTACAAACATGCACAAGTGTTTTTATTATTTTTCTATAAATTTAAAGGCATTAAATTAATTTATTTCAGCATTTTATATTATAAAAATATCCAATAATTATCCCTCATATTATTTTTATGATTATTTAATCATCTAAATTCATCATTTATGCCCATATAGTGTTTGAATATTTTAATTGCATTTTTTATAATTACCTTAGCACTTTTAAGGCTAGAATTGCACATTTTGCAATAATAGCCCATATCCATGCATAATTACATTATTTATATAAAAATAATTTTTTATATTTTTACAGTGTTAAGTAATTATTTTAAATCATTTTCATGCAAAAATGACATTTTTTTATTATTACTAATTATTTTTATGAATTATTTTATTAATTTAATTGGGTATTTAAAATATAGCCCTTTTCCTAATTAAATTCGGACGTAGCGTAACCCAATTACCCCAGCCCAATACATTAACCAACCCAATATCCATACCCGTTCAACCCAGACCCATACCCAATTAAACCACCCGACCTAAAAACCCCTTAACTCAAGACTGTTGATCTCTGAGATCAGCGGTTCACATTACATCCGCTTTTTTAATTAACCTACCCTCCCCAAACCCTAGTCATTTCCTACCAAACGCCGCCCTTAAACGCTCTCATCTCCCTCCCTGTCAAACCCTAAAGCCGCTGTCTCACCCAAAAACCCCAAGAATCCCTGTTCTAATAGGATTCTCCCATTACCCCTTACCATTTTAGAGTTCTTCCCTTATTTGGCACCCGATTCTATAATAACTTAGGTACTTGCTTAACTATGTCAAGTACCCCAGTTTGGTTCCGTCTAAATCCGTGTTTGCCCTCTGAAATCTGGACAATCTCAAGTCCAAACACGTTATTTGTAATGATTCTCTCATATCTCTCTTGATTCGCGAAGCCCTAAAGGCTAGGGTTTTAGATCCTCTCTAATTTGAACCAAATCTGGTTCAAACTCTGTCTTTTAAACATTCTCTTCGTCTATATTTGCTATGTTATTTATAGATCTGTTGATTTTTTACCGATTCTGTGATTTACTCAAATCTAAGGTTTCAAACCCTTTTGTTTACTTGAATTAATACTGATCCGATTATGAGTTTCCTTTAATAAACTCTTATATATGTTTATTTGATACAAATCTGTGTTGTTCTCTTTTTATTCTGGCTGATTTGGTGTTTTGCCCAATACTAGGGCTTCAAATCTTTCTAGATCTAATTTTGGTTTTCGATTTCTTAATTACTTTTCTTTAATATTGTCGTTTATGTGTCTCTATGCATTTTATTACAACTCTTTGTTACTGCTACTTCTTACATGCCCTAAATTTGAGGTTTTGATTCTTCAGAATCAAACCAAATCTGTTTAATTCTGGTTTTCCTTTTGAATTCTCCTGTCTATATTATGTGCCTTATTTTACTGTCGATTTTTTGTTTTATTGAAATTAAGGTTTGAAATCTTTTACTGATTTTCCAGTACTTCTTCCTTCCTCATATGTGACTAATACTTTCCTTATTTACCATGAGACTGCTTGTTTGATTTACTGAACCCTGCATTATTTACTCTGTAATTGATTTCTTTCCTTATTCATATGTGCTTGATTGCTCCCCTTATTTGTTCACTTAATTGAATACTATTTAAACCCCTCTCTCATTTCCCCTAAGACAAGACTCGAACTCTCCTATTCTCACTACTAAAAACGTAAGCTCTCTTGTTCTCTTTTTTTCTGATTTCTACACTAAGTGACACTGGTTTTGGCCGGCTGAAAGCCAAGGCCAAATCATTCTGGAAATTAACTGCTGTGGCATACTTACTTGCTTTCTTACTTAACTGGTATGCCCCAACCTTTGCAATTTCATTTTCTATGATTTGCTTGACTAGCCTATTTCAATTCTCAGCATGATTCTGTCCTTCACATTATTATGTGATTCCATTTAGTAACACTGTTAACTTAAGACTAAGTTATTCTGAATAATATGAATCTTCTCGTGGGTTAGCCTAAGGTTCAATCTGTTTCATGCATTGTTGTTATTTCTGCACCTGTTTTGAACTTTGCACATCACAAGCATTCAATCAGTTAGCTTGTTGCTTAACTCATATGTCATGTTTTTTTAAACTCATATGTTTCTGCCTAATTGTTTCTGTGATTAAGCCATGGTTGTCTTAAGTACTAGCATGAGTATTTAGCTTAACTAGACTTCAACTTATCTGAACTATGTGTTTAAGCATGAATTCTGTATGTTTCCTTGGTGCAGTTCTGCCTGCAACTCTATGTCCTGAATCCTGTTCCTCCTGAAATCCAACTATTTTTAAAACCTGCCCCTTCTCTCTTTTATATACTCTTAGTCCCTTAGGTTCTTAACCACCCTAGTGTGAGCACTGCCTAGGGTCCACATGAGACTCCTTTGAACTCTGACGCACCGGGGGCTGGTTATCTAATCTCTCATGAACTCTTTTCTGAATGTGTGGTTGTTGTTTGAGCATTGCCCGGGATCCCTGCGGCCCTTGGAAACTTTGACACACTGGAAGCCTGGTTCTAATGTGTTGTGGATCAATCATTACTATGCTTCAAAGCTGTTATGTGGAAGGCCTGGTTCCCAGGTTTATTTAGGCTTATAAAGGCTCCCTATAGTGTAACTGATACCCTTATGTAATTTATTCGGCTATTCTGGTATGTAATAACAGATTTGGGGATATTTAGTAAAGCTAGAGGGTGGGGTTCTTCTTATATCTTTTGTTAAAATGGGGTAGAAATCCTGCCAATAGGATCAATTATGCTAATTGAATTATGTGAGTATTATACTGTGTTTAGAAATCCTGTCTATAGGACTTTCATGATCATCTTGATTATGTATTTTACATTTGCATACTAGAGATCCTGCTTATAGGACTTTCGTTCAATTCTGTACAATAGAAATCCTGTTCATAGGATCTATACATGTTTCAACAAATGTGCATTAGCAATCATGCCTATAGGTTCTTGTTGTTTGAATTAACTGTCCTTCCTGACAATTCGTTTAATCTCTGCCCGTACACAGTCAATAGATATCATTCCTATAGGGTTTAAATTCATTCAAAGCTAGAAATTATGCCTATAGGGTTTAAATCAATCCAACAATAGATATCATGCCTATAGGAATAAAATCAATTTCAAATTTAGAAATCAGGCCTATAAGGTTTAAGTCAATCAGAAAGCATGCCTATAGGAAATAAAAATCTATCTTTACGAGTTAAAATCAGTGCTACGCTTAGAAACCATGTCTATAGGTCTATAATCAACAAGCTTGTAGAAATCATGCCTATAGGATCCTGTTGATCGATTCTGAATTCAATCGCTATTGTCAATCACTTAAGCAATATATTTGTAGGACTTAATAATGATTCTGGGCTTATAATTGTGACATATTACTGCCTGAAGTGCCAGATTCATGCTGGATAAAATCAGCAGGCAAACACTTAGGTCCTAATGCTAGCCTTAATAAACCACATGTGTACTCTATTTTTTCTCACGTAGATATCCTGCCTATAGGGTTCCAAAGTTAACGAAGTTTGCTGATTCAATTGCGTGCTTTTGTTGCCCATGCGTGGAGGTCAATGTGAGCCCATACTTGTTCTTTATCTGAAAGTCCTATTTGCTTTTGTCTGTCGCCTAGATTTCATATTTTTAAGTACCATAGATTGGTCTAGAACTATCCCAAATAGTGGTCCTAATACCTCCAGGGCCATAGGTAAGGGATGGGTAGTGCACGCATAAGGAACGAGTTAGAAACTACTAGAACGCTTAACTAACAACTTAAAGATAGTAATTGGGTAGTAAGGAGATGATAGTCCGAGAGCTAATGCTATGAGTAACACCCTGACTCAAGGGAGTTACAAAGTATTACATGGAATGATCCTATAGGCTAAAAAACATCCTATACTCCTGTTTAAAATAAATTGAATATTGTATTTGTCCAAATTGTTTTCTTCCCTTTTTAGACTAATTCGCTTAATTTAAGTTCGGCCGGACCCACCGTTGTGGACCTCGAGGGGTGGCTAACACCTTCCCCTCAAGGTAATTTCGAGCCCTTACCCGATCTCTGGTGATGTAAACTGGTTATATGAGTTATTTGTTCTAGGTGCCCTAACGCACCTTAATCCGTTAGGTGGCGACTCTTCCAGTTCCCTATCCTCTCAAAAGGAGTTGTCCCAAAAATATCGAAACCCGATTTCGCGAGAAAAAGGCCCGACAGCATGGCGAATCTGTTGGGGATATCTTGAGGCTCTTCCCCTTCCCACTCTATGTGAATTTATTTGCCTATCTTCATTCATTTATGATTTCTCTTCCCTGTTTTATCACTTTTTACTATGGAAACTGACTTGTCTCCTTGTTTTTTTTTTTCTTTCTTAAATGTCTTTACAATTATTAAATACCGCATTTTATCATTATTCATCGTGCAAATACTTTGCAACATGTTATTTTCTTTTGCATAACTCCATGCTCAACATCATATTCTACTCGTGCGTACTAATACCATAGCGACGCTTGATGAGTGTCCGCGATCTTCCTAAAATCACCCTTTAAATTTGAAAAGGCTTATTTGCGGTAAAACTAGTCGATCAGCGGTGCAGTCGACGGTTCCGTTTCCCTCTCATGTTGTACGCTTGAGGGTACCAGTCTAGACTTCTATAGAAACCTTACTCTGATAATAACTGTACATGCATCATGATCAAACCTAGCCTAGGTTAACATGTTGTCCGCATAATAACCCTATAAGAAAGCCTTGTCCAAAGTCCACCAGGATTTCCATAATCCCAACGGGCGCAACCACGATATGTGCATTATTTGGAGAGATAAATGCCGACATGCTAACCGTTAATATGTAAGTAGTCAAATCCGGAGGGGTCAAGGGTCTAACTCTGATTATTTTTGTAGAAAATGAGGCACGAAGTCCACATTTTCGGCATGGTCCGAAGCTGCTGGACATGCGCGACCTGGGAAATCTGATCGATGGGGACAAGAAGGCCAAGCCTGGAGAAGGTCCCTCTAGGACCAAGTAGATTAGGATTATCTGTTTTAGAATCGTTTTGGAATTCGAATGTAATAAGACAGATGCCATTAGTAACTCATTTATTTATTGTTGTTTTAGGTTCGTCTTCCTTATTACATTAATGAAATGAGGCATTTATCGGCATTAAATCTCTCCAAATCTACTTGTCGCTAGGCTTACCTCGGGCATAACGAGGTTTCCCAAATTAGGACGCGAAATTACATTCCTGCAAAATGTGTTTAAATACTGCAAATAATTTTCAGAATCCTCACTGACTGGTTTACCTTTTGCATTTTTCTTTATTTTGATTATTCCCATTCCCTAAGGTTGGTTCGCACATACTGGCATCGTCAACACATCACACCAGATTTGGAGGTCCTCCACCTCCTCCTCCTCCGAATGATCCTAAAAGCAAAGGAAAAGCCAGAATGGATGATACAAGCAATGACATGGATTGCAGTGCAATAGTTGAGGAGGAGGAGGAGGAGGAAGACCTCACCATTCAGACCATGGAGAAGAGAGTTGTTCTCAAGAATTGGACTGCTGCACCATCCCGGGCCCATCGAGTTCCTGGGTAGCTTGGCAATTAGCCTGACCTGTTTGTAAAAGCCATTTTAAGCATTTAAGATATTTCCAGTATTTTGTTTAAAGAAGCATTTTGTTCCAAATTGCTCGAGTCATCGAGTCGTACCTGTTTTGATGTTTTTCGAAATTTAATTAATGCATTTTTTTAGTATTTATAATTATCTTTACATTTTCCCTCTACAACATTACTATTTATTACCTTGATGAACCAATGACTATGACATATAATGAGACAACGCAACATAAGGATAATGACTCGGAAGAAGAGGATGGAATACCTGATGAAGTTATCAGAGAAGTTGAGAATTTTGATAACAAACCTAAGTCCAACCTATACGAAACCGAGGCAATCAATTTGGGAGATTCTGAAACCATCAAAGAAACTCGCATAAGCATTCACCTATCACCGTCGAAAAAGAAAGAATACACTCGTTTCCTGAAAGAATATGAGGATATTTTTACATGGTCATATGATGACATGACTGGCCTGAGCACATCCATAGTGGCTCATAAGTTACCTACCAATCCAATGTGTCCGACGGTGAAGCAGAAACTCAGAAAATTCAAACCAGACATGAGCCTAAAAATCAAGGAAGAAGTTACTAAGTAGATCAAAGCCAAAGTCATCAGAGTAGTTGAGTACCCAACCTGGTTAGCCAACATCGTACCGGTTCCGAAGAAAGATGGGAAAGTCAGGGTGTGTATTGACTATCGAGATTTAAACAGAGAAAGTCTCAAGGAGATTTCCCACTGCCAAACATACACATTCTGATTGACAATTGCGCCAAGCATGAACTCCAATCCTTTGTAGATTGCTTCGCGAGTTATCATCAGATTTGGATGGACGAAGAAGACGCAGAAAAATAGCCTTCATTACACCGTGGGGAGTGTACTACTACAAAATGATGCCATTCGGTCAAAAGAATGCTGGGGCCACTTATATAAGAGCCATGACGACCATCTTCCATGATATGATACACAAGGAAATAGAGGTACATGTTGACGACGTCATCATCAAATCCAAGAGGGCCACAGATCACATGGCACACTTGAGGAAGTTCTTTGACAGGCTACGGAGGTACAATTTAAAACTAAACCCCACAAAATGTGCATTCGGGGTTCCTGCAAGAAAATTGTTAGGATTCATCGTCAGCCACCGAGGAATTGAGTTGGACCCGTCAAAAGTTAAAGTTATCCAAGAGTTACCACCACCAAATAGCAAGAAGGACGTGATGATCTTCCTAGGACATCTCAATTACATCAATCGCTTCATAGCACAGTCCACAGTAATATGTGAACCAATTTTCAAAATGTTGAGGAAGGATGCTGAAACCAGTTGACTGAAGATTGTCAAAGGGCTTTTGAAAAAAATTAAGGAATACCTGTCCACGCCACCAGTCCTAGTACTGCCAAAACCTGGGAGACCTTTGCTACTCTATTTGTCCATACTAGATAAGGCTTTCGGCTGTGTTTTAGGGCAACATGACGAGATTAGAAGAAAGGAGCAAGCCATATGTTACTTGAGTAAGAAGTTCAAACCTTATAAAGCACGGTACTCTCTGCTAGAATGCACTTGCTGTGCTTTAACATGGACAACTCAGAAATTGAGGCATTATTTCTGTGGCTATAACACATACCTCATATCAAGAATGGATCCTCTAAAGTACATCTTTCAGAAGCCATGCCCACCGGGAAGTTAGCCAAGTGGAAAATATTGCTGAGTGAGTTCGATATCATCTATGTAACTCAGAAGACAGTCAAAGGACAAGCGTTGGCATACCATCTTGTTGAAAATCCTGTAGGAGGAGAACACGAACCACTCAAAACGTACTCTCCTCAAGAAGAATTCTCATTCGTAGGAGAGGACACTGCCGAAGCCTACGACGGATGGAAGATGTTTTTTGACGGAGCTGCAAACTTCAAAGGAGTGGGTATTAGAGCGGTTTTGGTGTTAGAGACAAGTCAAAATTATCCAGTATCCGTGAAGGTTAGGTTTCCATGAACCAACAATATGGTAGAATATGAGGCTTGCATCGTGGGACTCAATTTGGCCATTGACATGAATACACAAGAGTTGTTGGTAATTGGTAATTCGGATCTTCTGGTACATCAATGTAAGGCCCCGAAAATTTTCGCTAAGTAATTTAAGATTTCGTAGTGTCACATAGGCTTATTATAATATTTTTATGTGCTATTAACATGGTTTACATCCATTGGATTTGGTAAATATGTGTATAAGTCTTACGGTAAGTAATTTGGGATCCAAGGAAAGGCCTAAGTCTAAGAAAAATTGGAAAAGTCCATAACAGGCTAAAATTCCCAACGATCTTGCACTAGTCTCTACTTTGAACGAGCATATCTAAATATCTATAAGGTTCTAGGTGATGGATAACCTATCAGATGAAAGTTCTTCGAGTCTAGCTTCCAACACTTCAAACCGTTCGTCATTTGGACCTTCCTACACAAAGTTATGATCAAATTACCAAAAGCTGGAAAAATGCGATTCTGCGTGAAATCTGCGATTGCAGATTTAACTCTGCGGTCCGCATAACCATTTTGCGATCGCAGAATGGTCGCAGATTGAGTCAGAACAGCCCAGTTTTGGGCAACGAGTTCTGCGACGAATCTGCAGCCCGCATACCCATTCTGCGGTGGATTCTGCTATAGCGGACTTGACATCGGAGGGTTAATTTTCTAATTTTTATAACCCGACCCCATTTTAATATATAGGCTTTAGAGTTCATTTTGGGTCATTTTCTACTGATTTTAGAGAGAGGTGATAGCATTTTAGAGAGAGAAGGAGGAACCCAACATTTAAATCATCCAAAGTTGCATCAATCTTCAAGAATCAAAGATCCCAATCACAAGTTCTTCATCTAAGAGGTAAGATTCTATACCCTAGGTTTTAACTTCGAGTTTGGAGTATAAGATGGGTTATTAAGGTATGATTCTTGGGTGTATTAATATTGTCTATACATGCATGTTCAACTTAGGTTTATGGGAAGATTGTTTAACATAAATAAGTAAAGATTTGGTTGGGGAATGAAGGAAAACCTTGAAAAAGAGATTTGAGATTAAGATGCTCAACTAGTATTTGATAAAATGCTCAAATGAGCTGAAACCATGAATACCTTTCTAATTTGTGTTCAATTTTGTTATGTTTCAAACTAGATTAGAATTGCTAGAATTTCCAGAACATTGTAGTAACTTAAGGAAAGCTTAAACGAGGTATGTATGGCTAACTTTAACTCTTGTAGGATCCCCCTTGTTGCGACGAGCATACGGTATGTGTACCTTGTATGAGAATATGTGAATTGATTGCCTTAGTTGATTTCCATACCACCAAGTTATATGTGATTGTGAGAAGTGATTTGATGTGCCTATCTTGTTATGTGCAAAGTTTGTAAAAGCTTGAGGATGTCGACATGGAAGTATGTGTTTACTTATGTGAACTATTTGTGAATTCTTGTGATTTATGTGCCTTGAATGTTGTTGGTTAAGTCTTACGATATGATGGTGCAAGTAAATGGAAACAAACCAAATGTGGGTGTGTGATTGTGAAAGTGTTATGTGGTAAGAACTGAGAAACAAATGATGGAAGGAAATCGTAAATGATGCACTTAGAACAACTGTGGTAATAACATATTTGGCTTGTTGTGGGTAATTATTGTGGTGGCTTAAATTGCATATGAGTTGTTGAATATGATGAAGTGGTATTTATGGCTACGGAAATTCTTGTGAATTGTTGTGGTTGTTCTTGAGGATTGTTGTTGTTATTCTTTGTAAATTGTTGTTGTTGTTCCTTGAGGGTCATTGTTGTTGTTTCTTGAGGATTGTTGTCGTTATTCTTTGTGAATTGTTGTTGTTGTGTTGTTTGTGAATTGTGATTGTTCGGTGGGATCGGGTTGCGCGCCGTAACACGAAGAAATAAGGTGTGGGTTGTGGTGATAAGGGTGGACGAGGTAATAAGGGTGGCCGAGGTAATAAGGTTGGAAAGCGATCGAAATCGCTATTGAAATGAACTATGAACAAATTGTGAAATTATTGATGTGGAAATGTGGAAGGGGAAACAGGAGAGATTGTAAACTTGTTGAATTGATCTTTCTTTGTGGATTTGATTGTTATTTCCATTACCATTACAATTACATGCTTGTTTATGAAGGAGAGATTGTAAAACTTGTTTGGCTTTGATTGTTTCTTTCACGTGCATTTGATCGTTGATTCTATTGATGTCTGTTACTTGTGTGTGTTATTTGATTTTACTTGGGGTGAAGTTTGTTTATACATACCAGTACAATTCAAATGTACTGACGTCCCTTTTTTCAGGGGCGCTGCATTCGTGTTATGATTGTAGGTGGTTCTATAGCAGGTACTCCAGTCCACCGACTGTAGCACCTCCTCCACTTTCCATCAGCTGTATTGGTGAGCCCCTTTCCTCTCGGGGCCCTACGTGGCTCATGCCGCCTTTCCTCCGGAGTTTATATTGGTATTTGTGTAAGGTATAGCCGGAGCCTTGTTGCCGGCGTTTCCATATTATTCTTCAATTGTATTTAGAGGCTCCGTAGACAGGTTGTGGGTAGTGTCGAGCATGGGAATTTAAAATAGAAGTATTGATGTTTGGCAATGATGTATAAAACTTGTAATACCTTTACTATGGCGAATGAAGTTGCTAATGGAAAATGAAATGGAAATCGTGAATGATATGTTTATAGAACTTGATTAATGGAGTCCATCTCCAATTTATTCATGAGTTAGTTTGGGAAGAATGAGATCTAACAGGCTTGCTCGGTCGGGTTTACTCGGTTGAGCGTCGGTCGCGCTCCTCGGATTTTGGGGCGTGACAATCAAGTTCAGGGAGAATGGGCTACGCAAAACACCAAGATACTATCATACATGTATTATGCGCAAGAACTGATGAAGAGGTTCACGAAGATAGAATTCAAACATGTTCCAAGAATCCAGAACGAGTTCGCAGATGCACTGGCAACGTTGTCGTCCATGATACAACATCTAGATAAGAATTTCATCGATCCCATTCCAGTAAGGATCCATAGTCAGCCAACTTATTGTGCTCACGTTGAAGAAACAGACGGAAATCCATGGTTCCACGACATCAAAGAATATTTAGCAAAAGGAGAATACCCAGAGCAGGCGAACCATACTCAAAAATGCACACTGCATAGGCTATCCAATCATTTCTTCCAAAGCGGAGGAATTTTGCATAGGAGAACACCTGATCTAGGACTATTAAGGTGCGTTGACGCCAAAGAGGCTTCCAAATTGCTCGAGGAAGTCCATGCCGGAACCTGCGGACCACATATGAACGGTTTTGTTCTAGTCAAGAAGATACTCAGAGCTGGATATTTTTGGATGACTATGGAAACAGATTGCATCCGGTATGTCCAGAAATGCAACCAATGCTAGATACATGCAGACATGATAAGGATACCACCAAATGAGCTCAATGTAACAAGCGCACCTTGGCCTTTTGCTGCTTGGGGAATGCATTTCATCGGTCCGATTGAGCCCACTTCTTCAAATGGGCACATGTTCATTTTAGTGGCCATCGATTACTTCACAAAATAGGTAGAGGCTGCATCTTACAAAGCTGTAACCAAGAAAGTTATCGCAGATTTTATCAGGGATCGTATTATTTGTCGGTGCGGGGTCCCCGAGTCCATCATCACTGATAATACCGCCAAACTCAATAGCGATCTAATGAAAGCCATGTGTGAAACTTGTAAACTCAAGCACAAGAATTCCACGGCATACTGGCCTCAAATGAATGGAGCCGTGGAAGCCACCAACAAAAACATCAAGAAGATACTAAGGAAAATGGTAGAGAATCACAAGCAATGGAACGAGAAGTTACCCTTTGCCCTATTGGGGTACCGTACCATAGTCCGCACATCAACCGGGACAACTCCCTATCTGCTGGTTTATGGTACCGAAGCTGTCATTCCCGCCGAGGTAGAAACTCCTTCTTTAAGGATCATACAAGAAGTCGAACTCAGTAGGGCTACTTATCGGCGGATTGGGCGGTTATTTACTCTTAACGGTTTGGCTTATTGGTTATCGGCTTTTAAATGTATTAATTTGCTAGCCACCCAATAAGATATCGGACGGATTGGTATTGGGTTAGCTCTTATCGGACGGTTATCAGGCGGTTTATCAGCCTAATTTAATCAAAATAAAATAAAATTTAGTCTCTGTATGTTTAAATAGGTGGTCGACGTACTAAGAGGGACGAAGCAAAAGAGACACCTTGATGGGTAAATCATCTGTCTAGAATCTTATTTATGTTTATGCACATTTGCCTTAGTCCATGTGAAAGATTTCCAATTGGCCATTGTTAAAACAAATGTTCGTCATGCTTTGAATTCTAGGATGCCTTAAAACCCAGGCAAAGTTGATGAAGCAGTGGTGTAACTAGTGTTGTTATCTTGTTTCAGATAGCAAAGTTTATCTTTTGTCACAGTTAGATGACTCCTTTTATTTGGATTTCTTTTATTCTAATTCACTTTGATAGAGTACTGGAGGAAAAAGGGTTTTTGATTATTTAATATATACATGGATAAAAATAAATTTTATATGTATATATATATATATATATATATATATATTCTTAACTGGTGAACCTATTATCCGTTAAGAGAATTGAATAATCTGCCCCCAAACAGATTAGTTGTTAATAAAAAAATTTCAATCCGTTCCCCGCTCGTTAAACCGTTAACCCGATACTAATAAGCCATTAAGCTTCGGTTTTTGGTTTCGGTTCGGTTTCGAACACCCCTAGAACTCAGTGATGCCGAATGGATAAGGATCTGCTATGAGCAATTAGCCTCATAGATGGAAAAAGAATGAATGCAGTGTGTCATGGTCAGATTTATCAGAACAGAATGTCCAGAGCTTTCAACAAAAGGGTCAAACCAAGACAATTCACACTGGGGCAGTTGGTGTTGAAGCAAATCTTCCCACATCAAGATGAAGTCAAAGGGAAATTTTCGCCTAACTGGCAAGGTCCTTACGTAGTTCATAGGGTACTAACAGGAGCAACACTCATACTTGCAGAAATGGACAGAGAAGTCTAGCCAAAACCTATCAATTCAGACGCAGTCAAGAGATACTATATTTAGATTGTTTACATTTCTTCATCTGATGTAATTGAACTACGCTTAACCTGATTCCTGTTTAAAAGGGGATACATAGGTAGCCATATGGGTTCGGTCACATCTTAATAAAATCTTCATTTCCCCCAGAACCAGAAACTGGGGCAGAATTTTGAGGAGGACCCTAAAAATTCCAGAGCAAGTCCAGCCGACGTTATCATATGTAATACAGTTAGAAAATCGGTTAAGTAACTAGGGCAGAATTTTGAGAAGGATTCTCAAAATTCCGGAGCAGGTCCAACAAACTTTGTCACATGCAGAACGGCCCAAGGATCACTTGTTAGACTGGGGTAGAATTTTGAGGAGGACCCTCAAAATTCTAAAGCAAAGCAGCGGCAATGTCTGTCACAGCCATTAGTTCATCTAATTTACTTGATATTATATACCACTATGTTTTCTAAAACGATTCAATTTCATCAATAAGTGCATATTATTCGAAACCTTTATTTCTATGGCAGCCAGGCGTTACCCAGGGCAACTCAAACAGGATTTCCAGAGCAAAGCAAAACAAGCAGAGAAAGGCACGAAGCAACCTCCCCAACAAAACTCACGATTTTTCTTTAGATGCAGGCACAATGAACATGAAAAGAGAATTTGCAAATATACACATACCAAAATCACTATCTTCATAACGGCGAGGCTGCCAAACGCAAATATATCTCGAGCTATGAAATATTCTACTCCTACTCACTATTTGTCTATTTGCACGAGACTAAGCCCTGTCTCAATTCTCGCATGAGGCTAAGCCCTGCTAAGCATTTCCTTCTCTTTGCATGAGACTAAGCTCTGTCTCGATCCTTGCATGAGGATAAGTCCTGCCTCCCTATTTGTACAAGGCTAAGCATTGCCTTCTCTTTGCATGAGACTAAGCCCTGTCTCAATTCTTGCATGAGACTAAGTTCTGTATCAAATCTTGCATGAGGCTAAGCCTTGCCTCCCTATCTGCATAAGGCTAAGCATTGCCTTCTCTTTGCATAAGACTAAGCCCTGTCTCAATTCTTGCATGAGGCTAAGCCCTGCCTCCCTATTTGCATAAGGCTAAGCATTGCCTTCTCTTTGCATGAGACTAAGCTCTGTCTCGATCCTTGCATGAGGCTAAGCCCTGCCTCCCCATCTGCATAAGGCTAAGCACTGCCTTCTCATGAGACTAAGCCCTGTCTCAATTCTTGCATGAGGCTAAGCCCTGCCTCCCTATTTGCATAAGGCTAAGCATTGCCTTCTCTCTGCATGAGACTAAGCCCAGTCTCAAACCTCGCATGAGGCTAAGCCCTGCCTCCCCATTTGCATAAGGTTAAGCATTACCTTCTCATGAGACTAAGCATTGTCTCCTTTTGCATAAGTGTTGCTTTGTTCTAAACCTTGCATTATCCTCTTCTCTCAGGGCAAAGCTCTGCCCCCAAGCAAGACTAAGCTTTGTCTTGCTATCACCTTTGGTATCACGTCTCTGCACTTCATGTGCTGATGTATAGCCAACTTGTCCAAAGGCGTCATAGTTCAAAGGCATCATCCTCATAGCCTGAAGACACCATGTCATGGCCTGAGGATCTCTCAGTACTGCACATCATTATTCAAAGGCGTTATGGTTCAGAGGCACCATTCTCATGGCCTGAGAACATCTTTTCATGGCTTGTGAATCCCTTATCTCATGATTCATGGCCCGGGACGTCATGGTCTAAGGACGTCATCCTCACCGTCTGAAGACAACCTTCATGGTCCAAAGGGAATTTGCATCATGTTTAAATTCTCGCAATAATCTGTATACTTGCATGCATCGTGTTTTAAAATTTTGCAGGAGCAACCTTCACTCCGGTTTCCGCTCCCACCATTTACACCCTACCATTATTTCAAACGTAATCGATGCCCATCAATTACTCGCCTTGTGATACATCCGTTACGCTTAAAATTCATATTAATAAGTCCGCATAAACCCATCTGATACTATCCTTCCCAACTATTCCTATAACAATTCCATCGGTTTCTTTCACCGTTGGGTCCAGAACTACACATGACCTGATTCTAGTAAAACCAGGGATAAACAAATGATGACCGATTTTGGCCTATATTTTTCAAAATACCCCATTCGGTCAAAATCGGTCATCATTTGTTTATCCGACAACTCTTTCATCCTTCCCGGGTAAAGAGGGGTAGCTGTTGATACCCAATTTTTCTCACATATATTTTAAATATGCCTATATAT
>NW_017674478.1:0-2848 GCF_001879085.1 Nicotiana attenuata
AAAATGCTTCACACGGAATATGCGAACGGGCAAAAATCGCTCGTTTCCGCTCACTTATCTTTGCACGAAAACTCTTCGTGTTTCCGGGCAAAGAGGGGCAGCTGTGAGCACGTGATTTTTGCCCTAAGCAATAATTCCCAAAATTTCAAACAAAACAATTTCTCTAGTATTTTATAATTTTTTGTGAATTTTGTGGCATTCTTTGGTAATTGTTGCATTTTTATTTGTGCATTTTAATTCATATGAAAATACAAAAATATGCATTTTTGCATTTAGGATTTAATTTCATATTTTAGTATTAATTTGTTTTAGAACAAAATGATAATAAAATAACAAAAAGGGTCCATTTTGCATTTTTTGGTATTAGTTTGCATTTCTCTTTAGGAATTAATTAGGAAATATAATTGTTAGAGTCAATTTGTTTCTAGTTTTATTTTAGCATTTTATAAAATCAGAAAATAAATAAATACAAAAGTATAAAATAAAATACAAAAAAAAAAAGCAAAATAAAGAGAATACAAAGAAAACAAATTGGTCTCAATAAAATGCCCAAATTGGGCCAAAAGTGGTTCAGCCCACCCCAAAAACCCCTCAAAACCGGACCAGACCACTGGCCCAAACGCCCTGCCCGGTCCGTCTCCCCTACCCCACCAAACGACGCCGTTTAGGCATCCATCAATCCCAGCCGTCCATTCCTTATGATAAACGGTCCAAATTGGTTCATCACAATCCATAAAATTGCCTGAAAATCCTCATCTAACCCTAGACCAAATTCCCTTCCTCGTACTTCCTGTAACACCACCGCCCCCGCCGTCCCTCCGCCCTGAGCCGCCGCCGGAATTCGCCCCACGGCGGCGGCCGGCGTCCAATAACACCCAACTTTTCACCACTGATTCCTCCTTCCCTCCTCTCTCCATATTCACACCTGAAATTCTTTGAATCTTAGCCAAAAGCCTCAAATGTACCAAACTCTAATGCCGCCACCGCCGTGCACGGCGGCGACACCCCTCCAAATGACCCCAAAAATACACCCTATACTCTCCTTTACACCCTTGCGGGTGTAGAAAAAGGAGGTGTGACAGCTCTGGCGACTCTGCTGGGGAGACAAACCCAGAACTTCGGTTCAGGGTTCAGAATTCGAGCTTAGATATATTGTTGTAGTTGGCTTTATATGATTTTCCTACATGTTTCATGCTAAATGTGCAAAAATGTTGCTTTTTACCGCTTTGATATTATCTGAACTGTATATAAACTGTGCCGAAACCCTTCTCTTCTCACCTCCGGGGATGTGCTTACTGGTTGAGACTCCCTATTCTGTTAGTGTCAATACCCTGAAATAAGAAAGAGGCCGGACAAGTTACTAAGCCGGATGGCCTTTTGGTTCCCGGTACGTAGCCCCCTCCTCGACTCGAGATGTCCGCTCGGGTACACAGTCTAGAACACATACCCAGGTTTTGAACCTAGAAGAACTTGACTTCATGCCGGATCCCTAATAGGAACGCTTATCTGCATCACGTGCATTTTGACTTAGGGGACTCAACACAGGGGTTGGGTCCGTCTAGGACAGGTGTACCCGAAATAATGGACCATCCTGCTGCATCCTACTTGTGCATTTATCTGTTTGGGACCCGCATGCTGACCGGCTTTGAATATTTGGAAAAAATTGAAAAAAAAAACCAAAAGAGAAAATAGCAGTGTAGAAAGTTAATTTCCTATATTAGAAAAGAACAATGTCCAAGTAGTGCCGAAATGCTGCCGAATTTTTGGGAAAATGAAAATATGAAGAAAAGTTCTTTTTAGTTTGCCAATGGAAAAGAAAAACAAAAAGAGTTTTATTTTCACATTAGTTTATTTTATTCACCACTGAAAAAGAAAATATAAAACAGAATCTTGCTTTCAGAAATAGTGTATTCGCCAACAAAAACAAAAAAAGAGTTTTGTTTTCAAAAATAGTTAGATTTATCTGCCCGAACTACGCTGGTTTGATTCTCACCGGATGTGAGATACGTAGGCAACCCTCATCGGGTCCAACCATCCCTTTTGCAAATAGCCAAAAAAATGCCAAAATTTTTAATTTCGTCATGAATAAGTCGGGTGACGCCATTCTTGTCAAAATAAGCAAAATGTTCCAAAAAAAGGCGCCGGAAGGCTGTTTTTGCAAGAACAGCCACCCTGAGTCAGTTTCAAAGGTTAGCAGGCACAACCTTAAAATCTTCTCCCCGAAGTGCTGAAAGGCCGTAACTGCAAAACGGCCATTTGTTTTAAAATTGGAAATTGGAACAAAAATAGTGTCATGTTTTTCTTTTAGGTCAAAATAAGTGATTAAATCACCTTAATAAATGTGCAGGATGAGCACGATTCAAAATAAGGGGAACTTGCATATAGGCCCGCGGCGAGACCGAACGATGTCCCGCGGGCACCAGGAGCTTTAATGTATTCACGATTGTCTTTTGAGTCTGTATTTCCTTTTCTACCAGAGTTTGTCTTGTTGGTCGCTATTCCTTTTCTACTAAGTTTGATCATTTGAGCCCTGTATTCCTTTTCTACTGGGTCTGTATTCCTTTTCGTAAAAGTCAGTCAGTTGAGTTGAGTCTGTATTTCGTTTAAAAAATGGAATAAGGATGGTGAGTCTGTCAGTTCGTTTCTGCATTAGAAGTCTGTTAGTTTGTGTAATTCGTCTTTGTAATAGACGTATTGTGCTAAAATAAATTGAAAAATCCCAAAAAAAAATAAATATTTTTGCTTCTACTTTAGCATTTATTATGCAGAACTTACGCTCGGTCTTTCATGCGGGGTCGTGATACGATAGGCAATCTTTCCATAGGATTCGGGGACCATACCAAAAGAA
>NW_017674478.1:4415-8747 GCF_001879085.1 Nicotiana attenuata
GTTTTCCTGATCAACACTTCCGGCCTCGACATCGTCCCTGTGGTTATCCTTGTGCATTAGATGACCTTCCTCGATGCTACTTCTCTCCACAGAAATCCCAAAGTTGCACATCACACTCTCAGTACCCAGCTCCTCAGAATGCCCATCTATCCCCGTGAGCTTCCCAAAAACACCCCGGCTCAGGTTTCCGGCCCAATCCGGCATTTAAGAATGAGAGGTTACGAAAGAAGAAAGACTTCACTCCGTTGGGAGAATCATACGCCAGTCTGTTTCAGCGGTTAAGGACACTGGACATGTTGAAGCCGATTCAGATAAAAGTGTCGAACCCTCCTCCAAAGAAGTTCGATCCTTCTCAACAGTGCGCATACTGCTCAGGTGCCTTAGGGCACAACATAGAGAAATGTTGGAATCTGAAGAATGCAATTCAAAAGCTTATTGATGCAGGCGACATCGTCGTGCAAAATCCAGATGCAACAAACACTGGCCAAGATCCATCTCCTGTGCACAATGAGACGCATATGGTGGGTATGATTGATCGTGAGAATGAGCCGGTAGAATAAACCCAGAAGCAGTTTGCTCAGAACAACGTGATGAAGACTTGTGAAAATTCCAGCTATCTTGGTGTGAAATTCAGTGGCTAAGACGTCATGCTTGGTAATTGGAAAGACGCTCCATTTCTGTTGTCCGGGTTATTTCAGGGTTGTAATCCGGATATTGTCTTGTTACTCAAACCCTTCTATCCTTTCACCTTGTCTTGTTTGTCTCGTCATAGTAGCTTGTGTAGTGCTGTTTAGGTTTGTTCAAGGGTTATAACTCTAGTCTAGTTTGCTTGTTTCGTTGTTTAAAGCCTTTCACCGTCAGTCTAATGCAATTCTCTGTTTCCCGCCATTTCTAGTCATTTTATCTGGTTCCTTTCTCCTTTTGCAATTCTCTTCATGCTGGTTATGGTGACATGACATGCACGCATAATTCTCAGCCTGGTTTTATAAGTCAGTTTGGTAATGAAGCAATAAAACAATGTTAAAGATGTAAGGACAGTCGAGGGATTTTGAAATCTCTTCGAGCCCGAATTGTGTGAAGCTGGGTCAGACGGAACATAATGAAATACTGGGGAAATGCATCATGCCACATCGGCTTGAAACCAAAGGCAAGTTTGCCTCAAGTCTACAAGGGCCGCTCGTGGTACCGAGATTGTTGTCCAATGGTGCTAGGTAATTGACAAATACAGAAGGCAAATATGTGAATATGGTTAGTAATACTAGTGCAATCAAAAGATGTTGTGTGTTTTCCTCAGCTTGTTTAACTGCGCAGTTTGTACTCGGTATGTTTTGAAGATTGGAATGACGAAGGCATTTTTATTATGCTATCCAAACACTTTGTCCTTTGTTACCCCTTTGAGCCTCGATTATTTTCTTGCATACCCCTCTTTCGGAATCATTAATCAGACTCGCAAGTTCAAATGGGGAAGTAAATGGAGAAACAAGAGAAAAACAGTGAAGAAGAAAAAGAAGAGAAAAAAAAAAGAAGAAAAGAAAGAAAACAAAAGAAGAGAAAAGAAAAGAAAAGCAAAAAGAGAAAAAGGGAAAGAAAAGAAAAGAAGAGAAAAGAAAAGAAAAAGTAAAAAGAGAAAAGAGAAGAGAAGGAAAAGAAAAGAATGAAAAGAAAGGAAAAGAAAAGCGGAAGAAAGATCGCAACAATCAAAGTAGTCGCCTGAACGACGTTTGGCTTGATCCCGAAAGGGTACGTAGGCAGCCTCTCTCTGAGGTTCAGTCACACCGAAATAAAAGTCCAAAGTCCCCAAGGAAGAAACTGGGGCAGAAGTTGTGGTTGCTGTGAGAAATCTGATTCCGAAAGTTGTAACTTTAAACCCATGATTGAATTGTTTTGAGCCTTTGATACCCTTCCTTTCTAACCCTATCCAAAAGCCCACATTACGGTCCGAAGAAAGACCTTCCGATCAGTCTTCAAGAAATGCCGAGGCAAGTGAGCAGAGGTGCATCATATCAGGGGCAACACTCCGGTCCAAACGAAGGAAATGAAGAATGAGAAAGTCTTGTTGATGAGAACCCTCACGGGTACCCCCAAGGTGATGAAAGCTGAGAGAGATCAAAATGAGAGAGTCTTATTGGTGAAAACCTTCACGGGCACCATAAGGCGACGGTGAGTTGAGAGAAAAATCAAAATGAGAGAGGCTTGATGGCGAAAACCCTTCGGGCACTACAAGTCGAATAAGGATTGTGAATCGGATCGGGCAAGCGGAGCATTGAAGCCCAGTTTCATGGCGAAAAGGTACAACAAGAGGTGAACATCAGATTTGCTAAACAGAGTAGGCTGCAGGTGCATGTCAAGGTCGCTAGAGTCGGTAGCTACATCTGATGGTTTGCTACTTTGTAGGTTTCTTGTTAGGAATCGTCTCTTTCAATTTTCCTTCACTCTATTCTTCCCATCTTGTTTTACTCCCTCTTCTTGAGTCTGTCTGGCCATAACAAGTGAGAGATGACTTCAAAATCTGCCACCAAGCTTTCCAATTGCGTAAAATGGGATCTGATTAACACATCAAAGCGTCATAAGTCAGGAAATAACAGCAAGCACGACTGAGTTAGCAACAATTAACATGCTTTGGGATCCTTGTGAAATGCAAAGGCTTGGTGTACATCAATTCATTAACGATGCAATAGATGAAGGGTGAGGGTGAATAGATCAAAAGAATTTCCTATGATAGGATGGACAAAGGGCGGTAAACCAGTGATGAGCAATACTTTCCAAGAAAAATCAAAGGGAGCTGTAGACCTCGAGGACCGGACCAGGGGTTAATGCAAGAAGGAACAACATACATCTTAAGTGGGGGGCAATTGACGTGCTTTGGGATGCGTGTGAAATACAAGGGTTTGGTACGCCTCAATTCAAGAACCATGCAACAGATGAAGGGTTAAGGGTACGAATCAGAGATATTCTCCGTGTTAAGGGTAATAAAGAAGGGGGTTAGTCAATAAACAAGCAAGATCTTCGAGGGGGAGTCAGTTATCGTGACAAGTGAAAGAACAATAAACTCAAGGCTAAAGCCAGTGGTCAAGAAAGAACATCATATACACAAAGCAGGGACAATAGACATGCTGCGGGATTCATATGAGACATGAGGATTGGGGAGATGACCGTTCATGCAATGCAACAAATGGAGGATGATGGGCCACCTTCGAAGTTCAAGGCCACAAACCGACCACCACATTTGAAACTCACAAGTTTTCGTTGTTTGAAACAGGAACAAAGCAGTGCAAGAAATTTGGTTCAACAGTAAGGGAACAAGAAAGGAAAGAAAAGAAAAGGAACAAGAGGAGAACCGACAAAAGGGAAGTTTCTCAAATCATTGACCTTTGCCATTACTTTTCACAATGTTTCCTCCTAGGATAAAAGGCCTAGTCTGATGGAGTTTTCTAGAGTCAAAATCTTAGCCTGATGAACCTTTCTCCTAAGATAACAAAATGAACCTAGTCCGATGAATTTTCTCCTAGGATCACATCTTAGTCTGATGAATCTTTCTCCTGAGATAGTAAACCTAGTCTGATGAACCTTCTCCTGGGATCTACATCTTAGTTTGATGAAACTTTCTCCTAAGATAACAAAATGGACCTAGTCTGACTAACCTTCTCCTGGGATCTACATCTTAGTCTGATGAAACTTTCTCCTAAGATAAACAAAAACAGACCTAGTCTGATGAATTTTCTCCTAGGATCAAAATCTTAGTCTGATGAATATTTCTCCTAAGATAGAAGATCTAGTCTGATGAACTATTTCCTAGGATAGAAATCTTAGTCTGATGAATCTTTCTCCTAAGATAACAAAAATAGACCTAGTCTGATGAACCTTCTCCTAGGATCAAAATCTTAGTCTGATGAATATTTCTCCTAAGATAGAAGATCTAGTCTGATGAACTGTCTCCTAGGATCTAAATCTTAGTCTGATGAAACTTTCTCCTAAGATAACAAAAGTGGACCTAGTCTGATGAATTTTCTCCTAGGATCTAAATCATAGTTTGACGAATTTTTCTCCTTAGATAACAAAAGTGGACCTAGTCTGATGAATTTTCCCTTAGATAAAAATTTTGTCAAATAGTTTTACTCACAGGGGACGTACATGCCAATCAAGTCTTTAGTTTTGCTGTCACCATCGCATCAATAGCTTAGGTAATAACTCACAAGTCTGCCCAGCCACCAAACTGGGGCAGAAAATTTTCTTTGTTTGTTTATTTTGTTGCAATCAGGAGCCCACCTGGAGAACAAGGGAATACTTTTCAAGTTCAGCAATCAGGAGCCCACCTGGAGAACAAGGGAATAC
>NW_017674478.1:10880-95137 GCF_001879085.1 Nicotiana attenuata
TTTTGTTACTTTTCTTCTAATCATAAATATAATCTGTTCGTATATTAGTTTTGATTTGTAGCTCTTTGAAATTAATTGAGTTTGTTTTCCTTAGACTTAATATTTTTAATTGATCCTGCTTGGGCACTATTTGTTTTGGTTTGCTTAACTAGTTAATCCTGTACTAGCTGGTTAACCAATTTAGTTTAGTTTAATAATGAAATCAATATTTCTGCCTGTTCCTGGATTTCTCCTTTGTTTACCAGCATTGGATTTCTTTTGTTTTGGTGGTGTTTATAGATAGTGGTAGCTTTTAATTCGAAATTCAGTAGCTGTTTGACTTTAGGATTTGTGACATGGATTTGTTAGTTGTTTAATTTGCAGGAAAAGATTATTAACCATGGTCAGTTAGAAGGGTTAGAATAGTTAGCATGGTTAACAATTTCAGGGATAAAAAGGGGCTGAGGCTTAGTTAAGCTAGGCAGTAATTTCAGGTTGAATTCAAGGGTAGTTTAGATATTTAGGATTGGTTGGCACATGGTAGTTGGAACTAGAATCTTCTAGGACCTTCCAAAGTAGGGCTTTAGTGTAAGGTTCAGTAATTTTAGTGTGTTAACTTGAGAAACAAGTCAGTAAAGAGAGGACTAAGCTGAAAATGAAATAGGGACTAAGAGGAAAACAGAAAATTGGGGGCTGCCCTCATCTTTGCCTATAAAAGGCAGCCTCTAGTGCCTTGAATAACAGTTTTTTTTAACCTCATAATTCCCCCAAAAAACTAGGCTATAGTNTTTAGTGGGTTTTTGATTGCTGAATGTTCCTGGTGTTTGAGAGTTATTTTGATTCGAATCGCTCTTGATGTTGCTGCGTTGATTGATCCATTGCTGGATTTCTGAAATTGTTCCTGGATTGCTGTTGAGTCCTGCTATTGCTGCTGACTTCTCTCATTTCCTATTCCTTTCTAATTCCAGGTACACTTCGAGACTGGTTTGATGTAGCATCTCCTGTTGAAAACATGAAATGAAATTGAAGCCCAAAATTCAGATATTGCCTTGTAATTTTAACAATTCTGTATGTTTTAGATAAACTTTTGTGATTTGGTTAGTGGCATATTGTTACTCCTGTATGCATAGTGGAACTAAAACCGGACTGTGTAAGTAGTAATTTGGACCATTTCGGACTGTTTTGACTCATGGTTACCTAGCTGTAGACTTGTAGTAACTTCTGTATGCTGTCCTGATTGTAAATTGCTGAACACACTTGTATTAACTTGTAGTAACTTCAATAAGTATTTAGTCTAATTGAATTGAGGATCTCTTTGGTTTAACAAATCAGTCTATTTGCAAGTCGTTTGGGCCTTAATATTTTAGTAAACGGCCCAAGTCTAGTCAGATTTATGTACTCGTGGGGACCTGGGCCTAAGCCTATGAGTGCCTGTGTGTTTCACCAATAATCAGGCTCGTTGGCAGCCAAAATCACAAATAAAAGTCAGTAAGGAATCTAGGCATTTAAGGGTCTCAAACGTGACCACTTTTGAGGTGAATAAGACTTGGGCCCGAACCTGTTTAGGGCCCAACCTCAGGCAACCTGTCCCTTGTGAGGTCAATTGAGTCTCCTCCTTTTAGGCTGTTATGAAGCCCAATCTGCTGAGGATCCCACGACGACTATTAAAGTTTTGCTTGATTTAATATCATGTTATAATACCTTTCAATGCTAGTTTACACCGATTAATTAAGGCTTCTTCTTTTATTAGAGACAAACTAAGTAGAAAATCATAGTTAATTTAGGATTAGCCTTTAAATAAAAATGATGAGATGAGCCTCGTTAAACCTAATAAATAAACTACGGGGCCCTCAATAAATGCTATAAAATACTTAGAATTCGGGTGAACCGTTTAGCGAATTTCACGGTTTTCCCCAAAGATAATAAAAGCATAGTTGCTTTAGGCGCGTATTTTAATAATATTACCTTCCTTAATGCGGGTGCACATTTATGTGACCCAAATCTAAATCTCAACGAAGTCGAAATGCGTCAAAAGCCACGGGTGCACTGGTGTGACGTGGTTCGAGATACATTTTCACGATGTTGCAATTCTTATTAAAAAGACATAAAACAAAAGCAGTTAAAATAAAAGGCACATAGGTTAGAATATGTTTTGAAATCAGATAAAAGCAAATACAACAGTTGAGCGACCGTGCTAGAACCACGGAATCCGGGAATGCCTAACACCTTCTCCCGGGTTAACAGAATTCCTTACTCGGAGTTCTGGTTCGCGGACTGTTAACAGAGTCACAATTTCCTCGGATCGGGATTCGACCGGTGACTTGGGACACCATTAATCTCCCAAGTGGCGACTATGAATATTAATAATAAATCCCGTTCCGATTGTCCTTCAATTGGAAAAACTCCTCTACACCCTTGCGGGTGTAGAAAAAGGAGGTGTGACAATTAAGACCCATTTCGATTAAAATCGAAGGCTTGAGGAGTGATTTCGAGATTTGTCCCGGCTTTTCCTTAGGTATTTTCATCTCTCTTTTTCCTTCCTTCATCTTTCTTCTTCTTGTTTCTTAGTTTAAAGTTCCCCGTCTTCATTTTCTCGCCTCGTTTTTCTGTTTATTTCTATTGTTTCATTTTTGAATCATTTTCTGCTTGCATGCTTTAAAGTAAGTTAATAGTTCATATTTGTTTTAATTTCTTTGTTTTCGTGTTATTTCATCTTTTTTTGGTTTTTAATAAAAGAAGTTCTGAATTTCCCCTTGGGAAACCTATGTTGGGCTCATTAAATTTGGGTCTCATGATTTGAATTTGAGTTCTAAGATCAGAAAGCCCGAAAGGGGATTCGACCTGGATTTACAGACCCATAGCACTTTGAATTGGGTCAATTTGACCCATATCTGGTCTGGTTTCAGAGGAAAAAAGCAAGGGTTTAAAGGTTAATTTGGGAATTCTAGGTGAAAAGAACCTTTATAACTGATTTAGGAAGGTGCCTTTAGGACTTTACTGAAAATACTGATTTTGAGCTAGGGGTACCTAAGCAAAAATGAAAATTTGAAAAGGTTTTAGGTGCAAAACTTAGTTCATTTCTGCAGCCCTAAAACCTTGCCTATAAAGGCACTCTTACTTCACTAGCAAGTCAGATTTGGAGAAAAAAAAATTCTGAAAAGCTGAAACGGCTAAGCCTGGAGATAATTTTGAAATAACACTGAATTTTCCTGCATTTCTTGGTTGAAAACTACTTTAAATTCTGTTCAGTTTTGATTTGCTGATCCTCCTTATTAGTTAGAACTTCTGAAAACTTCAAATTCCTGCGTCTGATTGAAAATGGTTTGATTTTTGGGGGTTTGAAAGTTTGGTTTGGGCTTGTTTGTCTGGAGTACTGTCTGGTTGCTGTTCTAGCTTGAGTTTCTTGGGGCTAATTGGCTAATTCCAACACTATTCCATTGTTGTTCTGCTGCTGCTATCTATTGATTTTGCACTTCTTTTGTTTCCCTTTTATTTCCAGGTATTTTCAGCACTATGGATATCACTTAAGTGTAATCTGAAGTTTGGATATGGAAATGTGATGAAAGCTGATGTTATTTGTTATTGAATCTCATTTCTCCTTCTTTCAATCTCATATTAGATGTAATATTTAGCTTTAGAAAGGTTCTGGTTAGTATATTGATCATGAATAGGATGTCCTAGTATGAAATCGAAGTTTTTAAATGGTTTGATTCTTCTATCTAGTTATCAGCGTTGTGTGAAATTTGCTATAGGTGAAAGAAATGCTTTGGTTTGTATTGGCAGTGACATTTAGGCTGGTTTTGATTTGTTTGCTGGTGTCTGAGTACTCTGTGATTGGATCTAATGTTGGAAAGTTAGTTTGGATTTAAAGATAGAGTGAATGATAGTAACCATGTCTAGATTACATTCTGATTCCATGCCAAGCAAAGTCAAGGTTTGTTCTTTGAGGTTCAGTATGACTAGTAATGAAATGTTTTGATATATATGTTAAGATTGATAGAGGTTTAATAGTTTAGTACATATTGTAATGTTAATTCTGGACAATTTATATTTTAGTCGTAGTTTGTTTTGAATGAGGATTTATCTTGCATAAAATCTGCTTGCATGTAGTTTGCCGTTAATTCAGTCCTGATGCTTCTAAAAATCTAAATACCATTTTTGTTCCTGTATGGGTTCGATCTGCGAGCCCTTGGCCTCCAGCTTATGCATGCTTCATTAAGGTTGGGCTCTCTTCTTGGGCCTGAACGGGGCTTATTGTGAAACCTATAACTTTGCCGCCTTGTATCCTTATTAGGCTATTAGGTCTCACGTTAGGCCCAGACCCCGGAATAAAGACTAGCCCTCATAAAATGTTAGTCTCTCTGTTCAATGGATCAAGTTTGAACTTTAGTTTAAAGTAATCTCTTCAAAACAGTCCTCAATTAATTAGTTGGGCTATTAAAAGTAGATTGTAGGTGTGCTATATTAGGCATGACATAGTTTATGGCCCTCCTAAAATTTAGTTCAAGTTCCTTTTAAAAATTGGAATCGAGGTGTGCCGTGCCAAACAAAATCTCAAAATGCATGGCCCTCATTTAGTTAATTTTAATCCTTAGAAATCGAGGCGCGCCATTTAGTTGAATTTTCCATGGCCCTCGCAAAGTTGAAAGTGCGTAGTTGCTTTAGGCGCACTATTATAAAAAATTACTTTCCTAAACTCGAGTGTGCATTTCATGTGACCCAAATCCAAATCTCAACAACGTCAAATAAAACGTGTCGCGAACTGCAGGTGCATTTCATGTGGCGTGGTTCAAAGACGTGTTTTAGATAACGTTGAATCTTCCTAAAAATAATTTAAAAGCGGTTAATAAGTTAAAATTGTACCATAGGTTGAAACATGTATTAAAATCAGATAATAGGCCAATTGTAATAGTTTAAGCGACCGTGCTAGAACCACGTAATCCGGGGATGCCTAACACCTTCCCCCGGGTTAACAGAATTCCTTATTCAGAATTTCTGGTTCGCAGACTTCAAAAGGAAAGTCGAAATTTTCCTCGATTTGGGATTTAAAATAAACCAGTGACTTGGGACACCAGAAAACAAACCATCCCAAGTGGCGACTCTAAACAAAAAATAAATAATCCCATTTCGAATAATGTCACTTAAATTGGAAAAACTCCCTTATATACCTCTCGGGTGTGTAAAAAGGAGGTGTGACACCCAAGAGGTCATTTCGTGATTTAGAATCTCCAAGACCTCAATTTCTTTCTCCTCAATTTGTGTGCGCAGTCCGGACGCGTTTCCGGAAAGCCTTTATGTGAAAATTTGAGAAAATATTAAGTTTTGTCTTTAAAATTGATTTAAGTTGACTTCGGTCAACATTGTGAGTAAACGGAGCCGGACCCATGCTTTGATAGTCTCGGAGGGTCCGTAGTAAAATATGGGACGTGGGCGTATGCCCGGAATTGAATTCCGAGGTCCCTAGCCCGGGAAATGAATTTTTGAAGAAAATTGTTAAACTAGAAATATAATGGTTTTTAGAAACTTAATAATGTTTGAACTTGTTGGTCTCGGGCCGGTATTTTGGTTCCGGAGCACGGTACAGGTCCGTTATAATATTTAAACCTTATCTATGATATTTGGTGAGAAACGGGACTGATTTGACGTGATTCGAACGTCCGATTGTGAAAATAGAAACTTTAAATGTTCTTGAGAATTTCATTGATTTTGATGCAAAATCCGTAGTTTTAGATGTTATTTTAGAGATCTGATTGCACGAGCAAGTTCGTATGATGTTTTTAGACTTGTGTGCATGTTTGGTTTGGAGCCCCGAGGGCTCGGGTGAGTTTCGGATAGGCTACGGGATGTTTTTGACTTAGAAATTTTTGTTGTTTTGTTGTTGCAGGTGCACAGGTATTTTGTGCTTCGCGATCGCGAAGCAACTCCCGCAATCGCGAAGAGTAAATTTATCTGAGGGAGCAATCCTTCTACGCGAACGCGAGGCACTGGTCGCGAACACGAAGCGTTGGGGGCATTACCCTTCGCTAACGCGACCAGGCTATCGCGAACGCGAAGCATGGGAACTGGGGGAGGGGAAAGATACTCTACGCGAACGCGGCAAGTGGCTCGCGAACGCGAAGGTTGGGGGGGTACACCTTCGCGAACTCGTAGGGTGTCTCGCAAACGCAAAGGTTACTAGGATCATAGCTTCACGAACGCGACAGATCTCTCGCGAACGCGAATAAGGTCTGTCCAGTGTTTTAAAATCAGAACCAAAGATGGGATCAGACCGAAAAATTCATATTTTCCTCCATAGAACTCGACCTTAAGAGATTTTTGAAGTGGGTATTCAACACCAAATCATAGGTGTGTGTTCTAAAACTCATTCCTTTAAATTTCCATCAACGCCCATTAAATTTCTTGGCCTAAATCTTGTTCTTTAAGGGTAGAAATTCGGGATTTTGGGAGAATTTGGGATTTTACAAATTTGCGAATTTAGACCTCGATTTGGGGTCGGATTCCGAAACTAATTGCATATGGGTGAATGGGTGAATGGGTTTTGGTCCGAACCTCGAGTTTTGACCAAGCGATCCCGGGGTCGTTTGACTTTTTGAGTAATTGTTGGGAAACTTGTAATTATGCATTGGAAATGATTTATTTAGCAATAATTGATATTATTAAGTTAATTATGATTAGATACGAGCGGATTGGAAGTGAAAACTAAGGGAAAAGCGGTATTTAAGGCTTGAGTTCGGCCGTGGAATCGAGGTAAGTGTTGTGTCTAACCTTAGCTTGAGGGATTAGTTATTGTTGCCTTATTTGCTACGTGTTTAGTTCTTGAGTACGACGTATAGGTGAGGTGACGAGAATCTATACGTTGTTGTCGAGTCATAGCATGCGAGTGAGTCTTGTATTTGTGACTCTTGTGTTTCTTTATACGTACTGTTCATTCTTAAACTGGTTATTCTTCATGTTAAATAAGTCTTATTATGTTTTTCTGATATTGGATGTTGGTTGAGTATTGACTCAAGTTGAGATTTATATTGTGAAGTTAAATGTTGAAATAAGGTTGGTTATTGATGATTCCCTTGTTGGGTTGTTATTGTTTCTGTTGTTTGGGTGAGGAAGAGTGTAAAGCATGAAGGGTGATGCCGTGCAAGATATTGTGAGTGAGTGTTAATGCACGAAGGGTGATGCCGTGCCGTGTTTTAATATTGATAATGCACGAAGGGTGATGCCGTGCCATGTTATGAGAGAGTTAATGCACAAAGGGTGATTTCATGCTGTTTCTATTGTTTCTTATGGTATGGACGAGAGTAAAAGCACGAAGGGTGAGGTCGTGTCATTCTTATATGATTTATATTGTGAGGTTGAGAGTAAAAGCACGAAGGGTGATGCCGTGCATTTTTCGTTGTTGTATTTACTTGTTGTTACTAGTTCAAGGTGTACTAGCTGTTTAAATTCTCTGTTGTTGTGATTCTTTATTTTTGCAATCCCCTCAGCATGTTTTCCCCTTCCCGTTATTATCTGTTAAATTTCCATTATTGTTATTTTCTCGGATATGATTTAACTGCACAGGTTCATGTATTGTCGTGTCGTAGCCTCATCACTACTTCGCCGAGGTTAGGCTTGGCACTTACCAGTACATGGGGTCGGTTGTACTGATACTGCACTCTACACTTTCTATGCAGATTTCGGTGCCGGACCTCATTGATTAGAGTTTGGTTGCTGCCTTCAATCCATCAGGAGACCCAAGGTAGTTCTGCCAGCGTTCGCAGACCTTGGAGTCCCCTTCCCCTATCTTAGTTTGTCCTATTTTCCTTCATTTCGAGAACAGTTGTATTTTCTTTAAACCAGTATTTGTAGAAACTCTTAGAAGTTCGTGGATTATGACACCAGATATTTGGGTAGTCGTGTAATAGTGTCTTAAACTGTTATAAAATTTCCGTACTTCTTGTTGGTTTAGTTTAAATAACTGTTAATTACTGTTTTGGTTAGTGTTTGGTGTGATAGAACTGTATCTGTTGGCTTGCCTAGCACTCTAAGAGTTAGGCGCCATCACGGTCTCGACGGTGGGAAATCCGAGTCGTGACAAGTTGGTATCAGAGCACTAGGTTGCCTAGGTCTCACAATTCACGAACAAGCTAGGTAGAGTCTGAGGGATCGGTATGGAGACGTCTGTACTTATCCCCTAGAGGCTACAGAGTTTAGGAAGAACTTCACATCTATTCTTCTCTATCGTGCGATTTGATTTCCCAATGCTAATTGAACTCTCTACTCTTGTTCTTTCGCAGATAGAGAGAACACGTACCGCTTCATCAGCTGACCAGCAGATGGCTCCTCAGTTTCAGACTCGAGCAGCTCAGCCAGTGGGAGTAGCTCAGCCAGTTATTGCGGCTCGGGCCGCTGGTGGATCATCTATGTCTTCTGAGGCATTGTTGAGGTTGGACAAGTTCACCATGCTTTTCCTGGTTCATTTCAATGGGGCAGCTTCTGAGGACCCCCAAGATTATCTTGACCGCTGCCATAAGGTGTTGCAGAACATGGGGATAGTAGATACCAATGGGGTCGACTTTGCTGTATTCCAGATGATAGGGTCCGCCAAGAGATAGTGGAATGATTTTGTGTTGACTAGACTAGCTGGGTCACCTGCCTAGACTTGGGACCAGTTCTCTCAGCTATTTCTCGAGAAGTTCCTTCCTATCACTCAGAGAGAGGACTATCGCATGCGTTTTGAGCATCTTCAGTAGGGTTCTATGACTGTCACTCAGTACAAGACTAGGTTTGTTGATTTGGCTCATCATGCTCTTATTATACTCCTCACCGAGAGAGAAAGAAGGTGAGGAGGTTTATTGAGGGACTCGCTTAGCCTATCAAATTGCAGATGACTAAGGAGACAGGGAGAGAGATTTCTTTTTAGGTTGCGGCCAATGTGGCCAAGCGAGTTGAGACGGTTTACTTCAGGGGAGTGGTCAGGGGTCTGACAAGAGGCCTCGTCATTCTGGTAGGTTCGGTGGTGTCTCGTTTGGAGGCAGGGATTATTTTAGTAGAGGCCATCCTCCCAGTCGTTTCATTCAGCACTTCAGGCTTCTCACGGTGCTTTAAGTGGTCGTGGCTCTCATATGCAGTATTCTGATCAGCTACCCTACAGTGCATCACCAGCTCCTATCAGTGCACCTTTGCTCCAGAGTTTTGAGGGTGGGTACTCAGGCCGACAAGGTCAGTTTCAGGGTCAGCAGTCTCAACCGCTGAGGTCTTGTTATACTTGTGGCGATCCGAGGCACATTGCTAGATATTGAGCGTCGAGCAGTTCTCAGCATCAAGGTTCTCGTGCCATGGTTCCGGCACCAGGTGTATCGCCGTTCGCTCAGTCAGCTAGAGGTAGGGGTCAGGCAGCTAGAGGTGGAGGTCGAGGTATTAGAGGTGGAGGTCAGGCCGCTTGAGGTAGAGGACAGCCAGCAGGAGGCCGTCCCAGGGATGTGATAACCCAAAAGGTCATCTCGTGATTTAGAACCCAATTCGGGGTTCCGAGGCCTCCAAGACCTCAATTTCCTTCTCCTCGTTTTGTGTGCGCAGTTCGAGCGCGTTTCCGGAAAGCCTTTATGTGAAAATTTGAGAAAATATTAAGTTTTGCCTTTAAAGTTGATTTAAGTTGACTTCGGTCAACATTTAGAGTAAACGAAGCCGAACCCGTACTTTGATGGTCTCGGAGGGTCCGTAGTAAAATATGAGACGTGGGCATATGCCCGGAATTGAATTTCGAGGTCCCTAGCCTCAGAAATGAATTTTTAAAGAAAATTAATAAACTAGAAATATAATGGTTTTTAGAAACATAATAATGTTTGAACTTGTTGGTATCGGGCCCGTATTTTGGTTCCGAAGCACGATACAGGTCCGTTATTTGGTGATATTTGGTGAGAAACGGGACTGATTTGACGTGATTCGGACGTCCGGTTGTGAAAATAGAAACTTTAAGTGTTCTTGAGAATTTCATTGATTTTGACGCAAAGTTCGTAGTTTTAGGTGTTATTTTAGCGATCTGATCGCACGAGCAAGTCCGTATGATGTTTTTAGACATGTGTGCATGTTTTGTTTGGAGCCCCGAGGGCTCGGGTGAGTTTCGGATAGGCTACGAGGTGCACAGGTATTTTGTGCTTCGCGATCCTGAAGCAACTTCCCGATCGCGAAGAGTAATTTTGTCTGAGGGAGCAATCCTTCTACGCTAACGCAAGGCACCGCGAACGTGAAGCGTTGGGGGCATTACCCTTCGCGAATGAGACCAGGCTATCGCGAATGCGAAGCATGGGAACTGGGGGAGGGGAAAGATACTCTACGCAAACGCGGAAAGTGGCTCCCGAACGCGAAGGTTGGGGGGGTTATACCTTCACGAACGCGTAGGGTGTCTCGCGAACGCGAAGGTTACTAGGACCGCGACAGACCTCTCGCGAACGTGAATAAGGTCTGTCCAGTGTTTTAAAATCAGAACCAAAGACGGGATCAGACAAAAATTTCATATTTTCCTCCATAGAACTCGACCTTGGGCGATTTTTAAGTGGGGATTCAACACCAAATCATAGGTGTGTGTTCTAAAACTCATTCCTTTAAATTTCCATCAACGCCCATTAAATTTCTAGGCTTAAATCTTGTTCTTTAAGGGTAGAAATTAGGGATTTTGGGAGAATTTGGGATTTTACAAATTTGGGAATTTAGACCTCGATTTGGGGTCGAATTACGAAACTAATTGCATATTTGGGCTCGTGGGCGAATGGGTGAACGGGTTTTTTTCCGAACCTCGAGTTTTGACCAAGCGAGCCTGGGGTCGTTTGACTTTTTGAGTTCGGCTGTGGAATCAAGGTAAGTGTTGTGGCTAACCTTAGCTTGAGGGATTAGGTATTATTGCCTTATTTGCTACGTGTTTAGTTATTGAGTACGACGTATAGGTGAGGTGAAGAATATCTATATGTTGTTGTCGGGTCATAGCATGCGAGTCAGTCTTGTACTTATGACTCTTGTATTTCTTTATACGTACTCTTCATGCTTAAACTGGTTATTCTTCATGTTAAATAAGTCTTATTATGTTTTCCTGATATTGGATGTTGGTTGAGTATTGACTCAAGTTGAGATTCATATTGTGAAGTTAAATGTTGAAACGAGGTTGGTTATTGATGATTCCCTTGCTGGGTTGTTATTGTTTCTGTTGTTTTGGTGAGGAAGAGTGTAAAGCACGAAGGGTGAGACCGTGCAAGATATTGCGAGTGAGTGTTAATGCACGAAGGGTGATGCCGTGCCGTGTTTTGATATTGATAATGCACGAAGGGTGATGTCGTGCCATGTTATGAGAGGATTAATGCACGAAGGGTGATGCCGTTCTGTTTCTATTGTTTCTTATGGTATGGATGAGAGTAGAAGCATGAAGGTTGATGTCGTGCCATTCATATCTAATTTATATGGTGAGGTTGAGAGTAAAAGCACAAATGGTGATGCCATGCATTTTTCGTTGCTATATTTACTCGTTGTTACTAGTTCAAGGTGTACTAGCTGTTTAAATTCTCTATTGTTGTGATTCTTTATTTTTGCAATCCCCTCAGCATGTTTTCCCCTTCCCGTTATTATCTGTTAAACTTCCGTTATTGTTATTTTCTCGTATATGATTTAACTACACAGGTTCATGTATTGTCGTGTCCTAGCCTCGTCACTACTTCGCCGAGGTTAGGCTGGGCACTTACCAGTACATGGGGTCGGTTGTACTGATGCTGCACTCTGCACTTTCTGTGCAGGTTTTGGTGTCGGACCTCGTTGATTAGAGTTTGGTTGCTACCTTTAGTCCATCAGGAGACCCAAAGTAGTTCTGCCAGCGTTTGCAGACCCTGGAGTCCCCTTCCCCCTATCTTAATTTATCCTGTTTTCCTTCATTTCGAGAACAGATGTATTTTCTTTAAACCAGTATTTGTAGAAACTCTTAGAAGTTCGTGGATTGTGACACCAGACCTTTGGGTAGTCGTGTAATAGTGTTTTAAACTGTTATAAAATTTTCGTACTTCTTGTTGGTTTAGTTTAAATTACTGTTAATTAATGTTTTGGTTAATGTTTGGTGTGATAGAACTGTATCTGTTGGCTTTCCTAGCACTCTAAGAGTTAGGCGCCATCACGATCCCGACGGTGGGAAATCCGGGTCGTGACAATATCATTCTGTTTACCTCGAAAATACGAGTAACAATTAAATTTGATTTATGGTTTTAAAGATACGTGATTTAGTTCAATACCAATTAATATTCAAGAAGTATAAAGTATAGATGAAAGAAATGAATGAATCAAACCAGTGTTACCAAAAAGTATCCTCGAGCTTGGTGACCTCGAGATGAACCAAGAACAATAAAATAAGAATAGTAAAGAGAAAAGACAAGTCTGATAAACAGTGAGCCAGGGAAATAAGATAGTATATTCTTTGCTAATGGTTAGATGATGTTTACAAATTATTGGGGTCCCCTTTATATAATAGGGGAACCCCAAATAAGGTACATTTCCATTTACAGTAAGGAATCTTATTGGTACAGTTGTCTAACCGCCTAGTACGGAATCGTACAATTCTGTTTTGGGATTTGCGCCATGATTCTGGGTACGTGGCAGGAATCTCGCTCATTCTGTTAGAAATCCATAACGGCATTATTTCGGGGTCGAGCATACTCGGCTTCGATTATTCATTGTACTTCGATCCTCGGGCACTGCATCCTGTCTTCGAGTTCGAATCTGGTCCATCGACATCGAACTCGATTTTGCCTAAACTCGGTCTTAAGACGACCCCTCGAGCCTATAGATCGAAGGCATATGATTTTGACCGTAAACAAATAGTCCCAGCATTTCTTAGAGTAGGTCGATAAGAAACGTTTTGACCTTCGATGCTCCGATGCCTTGATCCTGATGTCAATATCGTGATGTCAGCTGCTGAAGTGACTGAAAGGTCGCTTTCCTACAGTTCCCAAAGTCATTTATTGGGGGCGGCTGACACTCGGCTATTTGGCTTACCCAATACGCTTAAGCGGCTTTTATAAATAGGCCAACTTCACAATTTTGCAAACTTTACTTCTCAAATCGTTCTCAAAATCTCATTAGCTCTTTCAACCTTTCTGAGTTCACCCTTCTCTCAATTTGTTCTTACTTCATCATCCCCCTTTTTCTCTTCTCTTGAATTTCCAAACCATAATGGATAATACATCTAAATTTGTTCCCCAAAAAGAAAAACACTCTTCATCATTGCGGCCAGCCAGAAGTAAAACGGTGGTGCCACCTCATATCGAGGAGTGTATTCCCCTACCGTGTGAAACAATATCCGATTTCAAAATCAAAAAACCTGTATCGACACCAGACCGATGCGAGCCTATGTCCCAATACATCTGTTGGATAACCAAAGATGAGCTCCAACAGGTGAAAAAGGACTGCAACTGGGAGAACAAAGATATAGTGATCCCTTCCCCTGAAGAGGACATCACTACTCATAAAGCAGGGTACTTAAGCGTGTACAGCTACCCATTCACGCTGGGGTCTGCCGATCCAGCTCTTGGTCCCATTGATCCAGTTATTCTTGATTTTTGCCAACAATACCAAGTGACGCTTGGCCAGATCTATCCTTCATTCTGGCGCATCGTCAATCTGATCAGATTCTTCTCGAGACAGGTCGAGGGAATGCCTTTTACCCTCGATCATTTGATCAGGCTATACAACCCTCGTCTTTATCGAGGTGGCCTGATAAATCTGCAATGCCGATCCACAAAATCTCTCTTCTCCAGCATCGATGAAGACAAAGATCGAGGGTGGATGAGCCGATTTGTCCGAGTCAGGACCTCCGACCTGATTCCTGCTGAGAGGATGCCATTCCCCGAGGAATGGAATATGAAACGTAAGTACATGTTTGTCGATAATGACTTTATACCCTGTTTTCCCTTCTCTTTCTCGACCTCATCTTTTTTTTTCTCGGTCTAACCCCTTTCCGATGGTGTAGTTGTTGCTTAGTTCCCTGGTGCGGTCCCAGACCTCGAAGATTGGGTCCAGAAACTGGCCTCTACTTCTTCGTACGCGGAGCGCAGCTGGCGTGACCTGGCCAAAGGAGGCTAAAAACCATGGTGAGTCCTCTTGTTTGCTTATTTGTATTTCTCAGAGAATTACTTACTTTGTCTTTATGCAGGCCTCGGAGATGTTGTTGCTATGCGGCCGCCCTCGCCCGGTGAAGAAGAGATCCCAAAGCCTTCCAAAGAAAAGAAAAGAAAGAGGGGGTCGCCTGCAAATTCCCCGAAGCCGAAGAAAAGAAAGGCTCGAAAGCCTAAGGCCGATACTGTGACCCTATCTCCAGAAACGGCCCAACGCCTTCAGGACGAGGAGGAAGAGAGGGAGGATGACGACTGCCTGTTGGTAGTTCGAAAAATAGGAAGCAGTGACACTTCGAAGTATGCCAAACCAATGGTGGCTGATGCGGTTCATTCTAGGACTGAAGAAATCTCCGAGGGGAGCTCGAGCAAAGTCCCCGAGCCACTGGGCAGCAAAAGAACACCTCGTCTTGGAGGTCATTTGGAGGGTGAGACTGAGGAGCCCGGTCCCGAGTCCCTTCAAACAGAAAAGAATGCCCCGAGTGGATCACTTGGGGTAATTAACGTGGATGAATCGCCGCCTGGTCCTGAGTTCTCTGAGGGGCAATTCCGAGATGCTCGGAACATGCGAACTCCTGATGTGGGGACGAGCCATGAAGGGCACAATATCTTTCGAGAGTGCCTTGCAGGGATCGAAGATGGTCCTGACCTAGATACTTTTTTTTTTGATGAGGCCCAGCGTCTCTTCAAACAAGTAAGTTTCTGCCCTTAGGATCACGCCTGCGTTTTATCCTTGATGTTTTACGTCTAACTTTTCCTTTTTTGTGAAGGCTGTGACGCTCCATCAAGAAGCGTTTTACAAGTCTCGAGCTGAGCTTGCTCGATGTGAGGACAAGCTCAAGAAGCTCTCGGAAGAGAGGGATGGCCTTAAGATCCTCCATGTCAAAAAGGAGGGGGAGATTAGTGACCTACGAGCTGAACTGGCGAAGGCTCGTCAACAACAGACCGAGCTTGTCGAAAAGGTAATATACCCTTTGAAATTTTGTTATGCATTTGTCCGATTGGTCGACTAACATTTCAACTTTTTCAAGCTCAACAAAAGGGCGAGCTGGTGCAGCAGCTTCGAGAGGAGCTCAAGATGAAGGAGGCCGAGACCCTGGGTGGAGACAAGGCATGGACCGTCTCGCCTCGGAGAAAGATACTCTTCGGGAGCAGCTGGCTTCAATTGAACGCCAGCTTCAGAGTGTAAAGGAGGAGAGCCTGGCCCGAAGCCATAAAATCAAGGAGCTCGAAGCTAAATCTGTTGCTGAGCTTGCCAAGGCCAAATCTGATGCAGAGGCATTTATATCTTCGTACTGAGCTGACGCTTAAGCAGCTAACACCTGAGCAAAGGAGATCTCTGCTGCGGCCGAAGTTAAGCTATCATGTGCACTCGACCACGCCAAGCGATAGTCCTGGAAAGAAACCCTCGAGGAGGTGCATGCTCGCGGCTTCGACCTCTCATCCGATATTGAAAAGGCAAAGACTTTGGAAGAAGAGGCCGCCGCTTTACTTTTTGATGACGAGGATTCAACTAGTGGCTCCAAGAGCGGAGAAGATGAAGATGAAGTCCCGAGGAGGAGGTTCCCGAAGACGCGGCTCCCGAAGATGCAGCTGCCGAAGATGTGGCCCCGGAGTGGGTTTAGGTTTCTCTGTTTTGTTTTTCTGTTTTTGTGCAAGGACCCCTCGTGGGTATTGCAAAATATCTCTTTTAAGCACCTATTATAAATATAAAAGGATCTCTTTGCGTCATCTTCGATTCCGTATTGTCTTTATTTTCTGAAAAATTTGAAAACTTCAATAACCAAGTGAACCTTGGCTCGGATTCTGAATATAACAACCCTTAGGTGTTTTAGTGATCAGCGTGTGATCCTTTAACTTATAATAGAATACCTCTTAAGGTTTTCATTAGTCTTCGAGTTATGCTTAAGTTGATTTGGCATGAGCTCGGGATAATGGAATTCTTGAGTCCGAGTTGAGTGAGAGCAAGGTCTCGAACCCTATATGTTTTGGCCCTTAGGCTCTTTTATATCGGCCCTTAGGCTCTTTTATATTGGCCCTTAGGCTCTTTAAGTTGGCCTTTAGGCTCTTTATGTTGGGCCAATTCGGCCTCTAAATCGGCTATAATTTTTCCCTCTTTTCGGCTAAAAGACATAGTGAATATTCATCTATGCCTTGGCACGCGTTTTTTGTACCCATTGGGTTTTTCGAAGGTTCGAAGTATCGGATTCTTATTAGTAATTTGTTTATGTAAACATAATCGAATACCTCTTGAGGTTATTTCGAAGGCTGGCGTTATCGAAGCCTTTGCATTATTCGAGGGCTGATTTTATCGAAGCCCTTTATCTTTTGCTTTTGCCGAGGGTAGCCTGATTTAACCGATTTTTTCAAAGTGTTTGAAGGCCTTTAATTTTATGGCGGAAGTCGAACGTCTCCGAGCCGCATTATTTTGGTCGTAGCCTTTTTATATGTCCATAGCATTTAATATGGTCGTAGCCTTCGGGTATGTCTCTTGGACATGTTTCCCGATAACCTTTCGAACTTGGTTAGTCACCGAGTATGATGGCGTTGGCCTCTATATTGAGGGGATGCCTCTTTAAGGTCTTATGAGTTCAAGTTTTTGATGACTCGGACATATTGACTATCGATGACAGTCCCCGAGTATTCGGGGTGTATTTGCGTTCTGGCCCTTGAGCCCTTTATCGTAGAATTGTAAGTGTAGAGCTCGTATAATAGTAGACTTATTTGAGACACAAAGTATTTTGATATAGAAGGAATGCTTCTTTGAATAATTGATACATGCGTACATGTTTTATCGTCGGGGCTCGACTATTCTATATGGACACGGTTCATCTGACCGTTTGGCCCATTACAAAGTTCTCCTATCGAGGCCCTTTCAGGCGTGAAGTATTTTCCTCGAAAATATGACCTCCGAAGGTGATGCCCCCCAGTATTCAAGGTTGATTGAAAGAAGCATTGGATACTGTTGAGTTCTTCTTAGGTAGCATATAGTTGTTGCCTCGTTAAAAACTTCGCCGGTAAAACCCATTTGGGACAAAATCCGATCTAAGGAAAAAAGAGTGCGACACATGCTTTAAAACCTAAGGCCTTCGTGTAAAAAGGTGTCTTCGATAGATTCGATCGAACACCTGCAATGAGTTAGTTTCTAATTCACATGGACAAGAAAGATACATTCATACCTTAGCAATAGTATCGTTTGAGCAATGATACGTTCCAATTGTTCGGCAGTTGTTCACCTTCCATTGCGCTAAGTTTGTAAGATCCTTTACCGACAACTCCGAGGACTCGGTACGGTCCTTCACAATTCGGGCCCAGTTTCCCTTCATTCGGGTCTCGAGTATTAAGGGTGACTTTTGTAGAACTAAGTCCCCAATCCCAAAGTGTCGAAGGTTTGTCCTTCTATTGTAGTATCTCTCGATTCTTTGATTCTGCGCGGCCATCCGAACAAGTGCAGCTTCTCATTTTCCATCTAATAGCTCGAGGCTGGTGTTCATAGCCTCGTGATTTGATTCCTCCTATGCATATCGAAACTTGGCGCTGGGTTCTCCCACCTCGACAGGGATAAGGGCCTCAAAGCCATATACTAAAGAGAACGGAGTAGCCCCCGTGCTAGACTTCGATGTTGTTCGATATGCCTAGAGAACCTCAGGTAGAACTTCTCTCCATTTTCCCTTTCCATCGTCTAACCTTTTCTTCAGGTTTTGAATAATAGTTTTGTCTGTTGACTCGGTCTGTCCATTTCCAGTTGGGTTGTATGGTGTTGATAAGATCCTCTTTATTTTATGTGCTTCGAGGAACTCCGTTACCTTGTTGCCGACAAATTGCTTTCCATTGTCACAAACAATCTCGGCAGGTATCCCGTACCGGCATATGATGTGGTCCTAGATGAAGTCAATAACTTCTTTTTCTCTGACCTTCTCGAAGGCCTGTGCTTCCACCCATTTAGAAAAATAATCAATCATAAACAAAATAAATTTAGCTTTACCTGGGGCCGTTGGTAGAGGGCCGACTATGTCTATTCCCCATTTCATGAAAGGCCACGGGGATAGGATCGAGTGGAGTTTTTCCCCGGGCTAATGGATCATCGGTGCAAACCGCTGGTACTTATCACATTTTTTGACTAACTCCTTAGTATCTTTTTCCATGCTATCCCAGTAATACCCTGCTCTAATAATTTTACGAACCAAAGACTCGGTGCCGGAGTGATTCCCACAAGTACCTTCGTGGATTTCTCGTAGAACATAATCGGTGTCCCCTGGCCCTAATCATACCGCCAATGGCCCATCGAACGTTATCCTGTACAGTGTTCCATCTTCATCTAATGCAAACCTAGAAGCCTTGGTTCGTAGGGCCCTCGATTCTTTGTGGTTCGATTGGGATTTTTACATTCTTCAAATAATCGACATATTTATTCCTCCAGTCCCAAATCAAACTTGTTGAATTTATCTCGGCGCGACCCTCTTCAACCACAGACCTCGATAATTGGATGACAGTCCCCGGGACGATATCATCTTCTTCGACCGAGGATCCCAGATTAGCAAGTGCATCGGCCTCGCTATTTTGTTCTCGAGGCATATGATCGAGAGTCCACTCCTTGAAGTGGTGAAAAGTTACCTGTAGCTTATCCAAGTGTTGTTGCATCTTGTCCTCTCGAACCTCAAAACTCTTGTTTACTTGGTTTACCACCAACAGTGAATCACATTGGCTTCAATGACTTCTGCTCCCAAGCTCTTCGCTAACTCAAGACCTGCAATCATGGCCTCATACTCGGCCTCATTATTAGTCAACCTAGAAGTTTTGATAGATTGTCTAATGATGCCGCCCGTAGGTGGCTTTAAGACAATGCCAAGCCCGGACCCTTTCACATTCGAGGCACCGTCCATGAAAAGGATCCATACCTTCGATGATGTACCCGACCTTAGAAGGAGTTCTTTCTCTACTTCGGGTACGAGGGTCGGCAAAAAATTAGCCACGAAGTCAGCTACGATTTGATACTTGATGGCCGTTCGGGGTTGATATTAGATATCGTACCCGCTAAGCTCGACGGCCCATTTGGCCAGCCGGCCCGATAGCTCGGGCTAATGCAAAGCATTTCGAAGGGGATAAATAGTTAATACACATATGGGATGACATTGAAAATATGGCTTTAGCTTCCTAGATGCATTTATCAATGCAAGTGCTAATTTTTCTAAGTGAGGATATCTAGTTTTAGCATCTCCTAGAGTTCGGCTTACATAATAAATAGAAAATTGCGTACCTTGCTCTTCTCGAACTAGTACCCCACTTACCGCTATCTCGGATACTGCCAAGTATAGGTAAAGCTTTTGATCTACCTTCGGGGTGTGAAGCAAAGGCGGGCTCGATAAGTATCGCCTCAATTCTTCCAAGGCTTGCTGGCATTCCGGGGTCCATGCGAATTTTTTTTTCTTTTTGAGCAAAGAACAAAACCTATGACTCCGATCTGACGACCTCGAAATGAACTGACCCAAGGCAGCTATTCATCCTGTTAGCCTTTGCACAGCCTTCACACTATCCACGACCTTGATATCCTCGATGACCTTGATCTTATCGGGGTTAATTTCGATGCCCCGATTCGACACCATGAAGCCGAGGAACTTACCCGAGCCGACTTCGAAGGCACATGTTTCCGGGTTAAGCTTCATGTTGTATTTCCTCAAAATTTTGAACGTTTCCTGCAAATGAGTTAAATGGTCCTCTACGCGCAGGGACTTAACCAACATATCATCAATATAAACTTCCATTGTTTTACCTATCTGTTCTTTGAACATTTTGTTCACTAGGTGTTGATATGTAGCTCCTGCATTTTTTAGCCCGAAGGGCATTGCGTTGTAACAATAAGCTCTAAATTTAGTGATAAACGAAGTCTTTTCCTAGTCCTCTGGGTTAATCTGAATTTGATTGTACCCGGAGTAGGCATCGAGAAAAGTTAGGATCTCGTGGCCGGCCGTGGCATCGATCATACGATCGATGTTGGGCAGTGGGAAAGAATCTTTCAAACATGCTTTGTTTAAATCGTTGTAATCTACGCACATTCTAAGTTTATTTCCTTTTTTAGGAACTAAAACTACTTTGGCTAACCATTCGGGGTATTTTACCTCCCGAATAGACCCTATTTTAAGGAGTTTGGTCACCTCGTCCTTTATGAATGCGTGTTTCACCTCGGACTAGGGCCTCCTTTTTTGCTTTACCGGTTTGAACCTTGGGTCGAGGCTTAACCGATGTGTTGTTATTTTTGGTGGAATCCCTATCGTATCTAAGTGGGACCAAGCAAAGCAATCCATATTATCAATAAGAAATTGAATGAGTTTTTTCCTGAGTTTGGGGATTAATTCCGTTCCCAGGTATACCTTTCTCTCCTGCATGTATTCGATCAGTATGACCTGCTCCAGTTCCTCGACAGTTGACTTGGTAATATCGGACCCTTAAGGAATGATGAAGGTTCGAGGAGTAAGGAAATCCTCTTCTTCGTCTTCGATCACCTTTGCTCCTATTCCGTCGAGGCTGGAGGCGGTGATTGCTATTTAGCCGCCTGCTTACCTTTGATGCTCGATTTCTCCGAGGCCGAAGGCTCTGGTATCGGCGTCACTTCATCGACTGCAAACATTTCCTTTGCAGCATGTTGCTCTCCATAGACCGTTTTTACACCATCTTCTGTTGGGAACGTCATCATCTGATGAAGAGTTGAAGGTACCGCCCTCGTGTTGTGTATCCATGGTCTCCCAAGGAGTGCATTATACCTCATGTCGCCTTCGATGACATGGAATTTTGTATCTTGTATGGTCCCGGCTATGTTGACTGGCAGGATTATCTCCCCTTTTGTTGTTTCGCTTGCCATTTAAAGCCATTTAGGACCCGGGACGTAGGATCAATCTAATCCTGTAGGCCGAGCTATTCTACGACCCTCGATCTGATTATGTTCGCTGAGCTACCTGGATCCACTAAAACACGTTTAACTTGAATTTTATTTAAAAGGATAGAAATTACCAGGGCGCCATTGTGCGGCTGAGATATGCCTTCTGCTTCATAGTCATAGAATGAAAGGACGTCCTCGGGCACATAGCTCCGAGTCCGCTTTTCTCTGGTGATCGACACCTTGGTGCGCTTGAATACGGGTCTTTGTGGGACGTCGACACCACCAACGATCATATGGATTACATGTTGTGGTTCTTCTTGCTCATTTTTTCTTGCATCTCTTTCCCTGAAGTAGCTTTTAGCCCGATCACTGAGAAATTCTCGAAGGTGACCCTCGTTGAACAATCGAGCTACCTCCTCCCCTAGCTACCTGCAATCTTCGGTTCTATGGCCGTGTGTGTCATAATACTTACACATCAAGTTTGGATTCCTCTGAGAAAGATCGGTTTGGATAGGCCTGGGCCACCTGGTATCTTTGATTCTTCTAATAGCTGACACAATCCCCGATGCGTCTACACTGAGATTATACTCTGACAATCGAGGTACCTCCTAGGGGTCGGTGTGTTTATCGGACCGGCTCTTACCATGAGTCCCCGAGAGCTTTGACTTCGATCGTTTCTCCGATCATTCCGAGGGGCGTTTCGGCCCGAACCATTATTTCTCCGGACGACATACGGTTGATACAGTTCTTTGTTTGACCTCGATTCCTTATCTATATCCCTCGGGGGCTTAGCTGCCAATCTGTTATGATGAACTGAACTTGAGGGGGCTCCCAACTGGTCGTCCTTGACCCTAATCTTCGATTGGTAACGGTTATATACAACCGACCACGTCACAACTGGATACTCGATCAGATTTTGCTTTAATTGTTGTGACGCAATCGAACTCCTTTCATTCAAACCCTACATAAAAGCTTGTACTGCCTAGTCATCCGAGACCGGTGGTAATTCAATTCGCTCCATCGGAAACCTGGACACGAACTCCCTCAACATCTCGTCGTTCCTTTGTTTTATTTTGAATACATCTGATTTCCTCGTTGCCACCTTTATGGCCCCGTCGTGTGCTTTCACGAAGGCGTCTACTAACATAGCAAACTAATCAATAGAGTTAGGAGGCAAGTTATGAGACCAAATCATGGCTCCTTTCGACAAAGTTTCCCTAAATTTTTTAAACAACACGGACTCGATCTCATCATTATTCAGGTCGTTTCCTTTAATCCCACAAGTATACGAGGTAATATGCTCATTAGGGTCGGTTGTCCCGTTATATTTGGGTATATCGGGCATGCGAAACTTTTTAGGAATGGGCGTCGGAGCCACTCTTTGAGGGAATAGCTTTTGCATGAACTTTTTGGCATCTAAACCCTTCATGACTGGAGGTGCCCCCGGTATCTGGTCAACACGGGAGTTATAAGTTTCCACTCTTTTATCGTTGTATTCAATCTTCTTTTCCTCAAATTAGATCCTCCTGGTAAGCTTTTCGAGCATTTTAATAATAGTGGGGTCAGTCCCCGAGCCATTTTCATTTGATATATGGAGAAGGGATGCAACCTACACAGAACAATATTTGTATAATATTGGCTAGAGATGAGTTTAAATAAGGTATTGTGGTCAGTGAAATTCATACAATTCACATGACTTGTTGGGGTTGAGATACACATATTTGTATATTGGCTAGAGATGAGTTTAAATAAGGTATTGTGGATAGTGAAGTTCATACAATTCACATGACTTATTGGGGTTTTATTTTTGGCAAAGAAGAAAATTTTATTCATTACTAAGTAGCATGGTTACATGGCATGGTCCCCCCATTGGGAGTAGACGTAGGCATACTAGTAGAAGTAGCATTACAACCAAAAGATGACATTACAGGGTTTCCAAGCATAGCCAAATTATTGAACACGACAATATTAGTGGTGGTAGTCCTAGTAACATTAAGTCCTTATATATCAGCCCGCACAGCATCTCTAAGGTAGTCGGGGACTTCTAAATATATCTGACTATAGTAGACATTGGCTTGCTGGATTCCATGTTGTGCTAGATCATGTGCTATCTTGTTGCCTTCCCTGAAATTGTGTAGGATTGGTGGATTCTCCAACATCTTCAGCCAGTACCTGCATTTAGAAATAAGTGCATTATAGGGTGGATAATAATTAGATTCAATTAGTGATGGTATAGAGGCAGAGTCTGTCTCTATTTGACAATTTGTGAATTGGTAAGCTACTGCTAGTTGTAAGCCATAGCATAATGCCTCAAGTTCGATATAGAGAGTAGATGGGCCAGTAGTTGTTTTAGTAAAGCCTAGAATCCATTTCCCAGTCGAGTCTCTGAACACCCTACCTATCCCTCCTTATTTAAATCTACCCTTAAAAGCTCCATCTATATTTAGCTTCAGTTGGTGGATAGTGGGGGGTTCCCACTTGGTAGCGACTTGTAAAGGTCTGTCTAGTTTGTTGCAGTTGATGTTACTAAAATGCAAATATTCCATGGCTCTTGAGATAACATAATTGCTATCTACTGAGTTGCACAGATTATGGAAGGTGTTCCTATTTCTATTTAGCCAAAGAAGCCAAAGAGTGGAAGAGAAAAGACAATCCCATGTCAAAGAATGGCAGACGATATGAGGTTTGTGCTTGTAAAGGTTGTCCGGCCAGTGGGCAGACTGGGTGTCAATTGATTGAATGCTCACACCTAGAGCCTCCCATAAGTGTTTTGCTATTGGGCAAAATAGAAAAAAATGCTGAGATGTTTCCTCAGTGGTGGGGCATGCTTGGCAGTACAAGGGAGTAGCAATCCCAATGTGATTCAGGAAGGTTCTTGTAGGTAGTCGATCATGGTAGCATTGCCATTGGAAATATTTAAGCTTATTCCAAGTGTTTAGTTTCCAAAGCCAAGAAAAGTTTTTACTTTGGGTGTGTTGCATTAGAGGTGATAAGAGGGTACACAGAGTTTGTGGTGAAGATACCATCACTGGTGAGTGCCCATATCGGAGTATCGATGTGGTTGTAGATATTTATAGGTTGGAAAGATTGGATTTCAGTTAGAATATGGTATAGAAGCTCAAAGGATAGCTGTGATAGGTCCCGTGTCCTGTTAGAGAAGATATTTGAAATCTTAAGAGTTGAATCTTTGTATGATAGGGGACCTTGGATCATGCTTCGTATGCTTTTTATACATGGCAGCCAGTTTGCATGCCAAAAGTCAACGTGTGAACCATCTCCAATATGCCATGCAATAGCATCTTTACTAATGGTCCATCCTGTGAGGATGTTTTCCCATATGAAGGAGTGAGATGTATCTGAGTATCGACCACCGTATTTCAAATTAAGAACTGTTGCCTAGATAGCAGTGGGATGGCTAAAGAAACGCCAAGTGAGGCTTGTAATAGCCGCTTTGTTTTTATCCACGGATTTTCTTATCCCTAGATCCCCATCATGCTTGGGCAATGAGACAGTATCCAATTTCATATAATGAATTTTCCTAGATGTTTGATTGCTACCCCACAGGAAATCTCGTGGAATTTTGTCAATTTGACGGTGTGTTTTTATGGGCAGCATGGTGTATTGCATAATGTGGTTAGGGAGGGCATTGAGAGTGGTTTGCATAATAGTAGCTCCCCCTGCTAGTGATAGGAATTGTGTTTTCCAACTAGTTAGTCTTTTATTAAGATTGTCAAGGATGAAATTGTAATCCGTTGGCTTAGGTTTGTTACTCAAAATTGGAAAGCCTAGGTATTTCCCAAAGGTGTCACTATCTTTGATATTAAGGATGGCAGACATAGTATTTTTTTGAGTAGTAAAGCAGTTATTAGAGAAGAGTAATTTACACTTTGTGTGATTTATTTGTTGCCCTAATAGTCGACTAAAGTAGTCAAGACAACGCTTGATTGTGTAGGCAGATTTCTCATTAGCTGCTGCCATCAAGGTTAAATCATCTGCAAAAAATAAATGGGAGAGGGATGGCCCGTTTGAGCTAAGTTTAATAGGGTCCCAAAGAGTTAAATCGACTTGGTGATTGATAAGTGTAGACAGAAGTTCAATACATAGGATAAAAATGTATGGTGACATAGGGTCACCTTGTCTAATGCCCCTTAATGGCTTGAAAAACTCTGTTTGGGTTCCGTTAACCAGGACAACAATACTAGAGGTAGTAATGCAAGACATGATGAGTTTAGTAATTCTGGGCGGGAAGTGAAAATAGTGGAGGGCTCTACGAATGAAAGACCATTCAAGGCGATCAAACGCCTTTTCCAAATCAATTTTAAGGAGCATTTTTCCTTTGTTTCCTTTTATTTTCTTGTAGTGGTTGATAATTTCTTGAATCAGAATGGCATTATCAGCCGCCCGTCTTCCTTTAAGAAAGCTTGATTGAAAAGGGCCTATGAGGGTGTCCAGAAAAGGTTTGATACGGTTGACAATGATTTTGGTAATGACTTTGTAAGTCGTATTACAAAGCCGAATTGGCCTGAAATTTTTCAGCTCGTTGGCATTAGGGAATTTGGGTATCAGACAAAGGAAGGTAGTATTAAGCTGCTCAGGGATGGTCAGGTTTTCAAAGATGTAGTGACAGTAATCAAAAACCGTTGGCTTAGGTTTGTTACTCAAACTTGGAAAGCCTAGGTATTTCCCAAAGGTGTCACTAACTTTGATATTAAGGATGGCAGACATAGTATTTTTTTCAGTAGTAAAGCAGTTATTAGAGAAGAGTAATTTAGACTTTGTGTGATTTATTTGTTCCCCTGATAGTCGACTAAAGTAGTCAAGACAACGCTTGATTGTGTAGGCAGATTTCTCATTAGCTGCTGCTATCAAGGTTAAATCATCCGCAAAGAATAAATGGGGAAGGGATGGCCCGTTTGAGCTAAGTTTAATAGGGTCCCAAAGAGTTAAATCGACTTGGTGATTGATAAAGGTAGACAGAAGTTCAATACATAGGATAAAAATGTATGGTGACATAGGGTCACCTTGTCTAATGCCCCTTGATGGCTTGAAAAACTTTGTTTGGGATCCGTTAACCAGGACAACAATACTAGAGGTAGTAATGCAAGACATGATGAGTTTAGTAATTCTGGGCGGGAAGTGAAAATAGTGGAGGGCTCTACGAATGAAAGACCATTCAAGGCGATCAAACGCCTTTTCCAAATCAATTTTAAGGAGCATTTTTCCTTTGTTTCCTTTTATTTTCTTGTAGTGGTTGATAATTTCTTGAATCAGAATGGCATTATCAGCCGCCCGTCTTCCTTTAAGAAAGCTTGATTGAAAAGGGCCTATGAGGTTGTCCAGAAAAGGTTTGAGACGGTTGACAATGATTTTGGTAATGACTTTGTAAGTTGTATTACAAAGCCCAATTGGCCTGAAATTTTTCAGCTCGTTGGCATTAGGGAATTTGGGTATCAGACAAAGGAAGGTAGTATTAAGCTGCTCAGGGATGGTGAGGTTTTCAAAGATGGAGTGACAGTAATCAAAAACTATTTTATGGACAATGTGCCAATATTTCTGATAGAAGAATGGGTGTAGCCCATCCAGACCCGGAGCTTTGAAAGGCTTAAATGAAAAAATAGCCCTAGTGATCTCATAATTTTGTAGTGGTTTATCCAATGTTAATAAATCAGTAACGGAGGATGAGATTGGGGAAGCTTGAATGCTTATCCAATTTGATGATTCGTGACTTGTTTGGTAGGTGTTGTGGAAATAATCGAAAGTGTGTTGAAGGATTTTATGGATCATTAATCCAATTGTTATGATCATCCTTAAATAATGAGATACGATTTTTTCTTCTCCGATTAAGAACGCTTATATGGAATAATTTAGTACTTGCATCACCTTCACTAAGCCAATTTATACGTGAATGAAGTATTCAATAATCGTCTTCTATTTTTAAAAGATTGCTATACTCGTTAGTGAGGGTTTGCTCGAGATTTTTTAAGAAGACACTCGTAGGATAATTGGTGGATTTTTGGATCCCACTAAGTCTTGCTAGAAGGGTTTTCTTTTTTTTTTAATAACATCGCCAAAAGTGTTGGCAGCCCAGTGTTTTACTTTATTAGTGAAAAGAGTGGTAGCATTGGATAAATTTTGGCCATTCCAGGTGTCCATGACCATGGAAGTAAATTCCGGGTGATGGCGCCAGTAGGTTTCAAGACGAAGATACGTTTAGTATGAAGCCTAATGCAATGGGATAGTGAAATGAAGAGGGGTGTGTGAACAGAATATGTCTTAGGAAGATGGGTAACAAACGCATCAGGGTAATATTCAAGCCATTGTTCATTAATAAAACACCTATCAAGTCGTTTTAAAATTAAGTCGGAGCGATTATGTCTATGATTGGACCACGTGTATTTTGCATACAAGACTGAAAACGTGAGGCTCTATTACGATGAATAGGTCTACCTCCCCATTTATCTTGTTGACTAGATACTTCATTGAAATCACCACCTAGGAACCACATGCCTTTGTAATTGTTAGCGATATTTTCTAAGTTTAACCAAAGTTGAGACCTAATATTTACTTTAGTGCTAGCATAAACAGTACTGAACAACCAAGGTTGATGATGGGGAAGTACCTGGATCATCATATGGATTTCTTGACCATCAAGGCGTATATGACTGAGTTGGACAATGGAGTCATGCCAAAGGATAGCAATTCCCCCAGACTGACCATGAGCAGGGATCTCCACCATGTTGGAAAAGTGGAAATCATCTCTAATGCCTATGTGATTGGTCATTCGAGTTTCCAGAAGGGAAACTAGAGAAGGGTTGTGAGTATTCAGAAGGTCCCTGAAATGGCGCTTGAATTCATCATTGTTTCCACCGCTGATGTTCCAAATGGCAAAATTGGGAAGTCTACTCATTGAGGGATCGAGAGAGGGATGTGAGACCCAAAGGGTCATCACCTGTATTCCTACTCACTCTGTATTTCTGAGGCCGTGAAAACCTCACTTGGGGGTTGCCTCGAGTTTGTGTGCGCAGTCTGGGCGCGTAGCCGGAACGTTTAAATATGAATTTGTGTGAAAAATAGTAAAATTTTGATGTTTTAATTGATTAAGTTTGACTTCGGTCAACGTTTTGGGCAAACGGACCTGAACTCATGATTCGACAGTCCCGGAGGGTCCGTAGGAAAATATGAGACTTGGGGGTGTGCCCGGAATCAAATTTCCGAGGTCCCGAGTCCGAGGAATGAATTTTTACGTTAAATTGTTTTCTGAAAATAATTAGAGAATTAGAAAGTGTTATTTGTTTAGAAAACTGTGCAGTTGGGCTCGTATTTTGGTTTCGACGCCCGGCACAAGTCTTAAATATGAGTTAAGCAATTGTTGTGAAGTTTGGTTAGATTTGGACGTCATTTGACGTGTTTTGAGCTACAAGCAGTAAAATTTGATGTTTCATGGAAATTGGAAGGAAATCATGGGTCTTGAGGCCTAATTCGATGTTGTTTTGGCGATTTGATCGCACGGATGAGTCCGTATGATGTTTTTGGAGTTATGTGCATGTTTGGTTTGGAGCCCCGAGGGCTCGGGTGAGTTTTGAGTGGGTCCCGGGAGGGTCTTAGACTTAAAAGTATCATAAATTTGCAGGTCCAGGTGTTGCAGGCCCCCAGCGCGGCCGCGGTCATTTCCGCGCGGTCCGCGCTGGAAGCCGCGCGGCCGCGGTGCATTTCTGTGCGGTCCCCGTGGCTTAGGTTTAGAGGGCCAAGGGGTAAGTCGACCAGCGCGGCCGCGCACCAAATCAGTGCGGTCCGCGCTGGGTAGGTTCAGAGAGTCATATTTCTTCCCTTCCTCAGCGCGGCCGCGGTGCATTTTTGTGCGGTCCGCGCCAGCCTTCAGTAAAGTATATAAAGTCGGGATTTTCAATCTTTTTTTCACTTTTTCAAAACCCAAAACATAAGTGGCGATTTTCCAAACGATTCTTCTTCTTCAAAACGATTGGTAAGTGATTTCTAACTGATTTTCTATGCTCCTTAACGTCCTTAAACATAATTTCAACTTCAAAATAAAAATTTTAATGGGGGAATTTAGGAATTTAGGGTAGAACTAGGGTTCCTAAATTTGGGGGTTTTGGACCTCAATTTGAGGTCCGATTCCAAAATAACTTACATATTTGAGTTCATAGGGGAATGGGTAATCGAGTTTGGTTCGAACCTCGGGTTTTGACCACGTGGGCCCGGGGGCATTTTGGGAAATTTTGAGTAAAACTTTGGGAAATTCATTTTTCATGCATTCAAATTGATTCGATTAGCAGTTGTTGATACATTCAAGTAATTTGTGATTAGATTCGAGCGGTTTGGTGGTGAATTCGAGGGGTAAAGCTATACTAGAGATTGAGTTGAGTTTGGAGCATTCGAGGTAAGTGTTTGATCTAACTTTGGCTTGAAGGAATAGGATTAGAGTGTTATTATTTGCTAATTGCTAAATGATCGAGTACGGTGTATAGGCATGGTGACGAGTATATATACACCGGTGTCTAGCATGACCGTGGGTCCCTGTATGTACTTATCCTGATATTGTTATGACTCTTCCATGTTAATTGATGAATTCTATGCAATGTGAAGAGCATGAGGACTAAATATGAATTGTAAATTCTTTGGAGCGTTGGCTCGAACGATAATAAGACTATTGAGTAAGAAATGAAAGAAAGAGGGAGTGATATGAGTAATCCCTGGCCGGGATGGTTTGAGTATATTGATTATCCCCCTTGCCGGGATGTGAAAGTGTTGTTGTTGCTCCCTTGACGGGATTTAGCTGCTAATTGTGTAATTCCCTTGCCGGGACATTTCTTATTATTTGTTTATCCCCTCGCCCCGTTTGGTTGTGATTACCGTTTGGGTGAGGAAGAGTGATAATGCACGAAGGGTCATTCCGTGCCATGCTTGATTATATTTGCACGAAGGGTCATTCCGTGCCATGCTTTAATTATTTATGCACGAAGGGACATTCCGTGCTCTGATTTGATTATAATTGCACGAAGAATCATTCCGTGCCATGATATGAGAGTTATGTGAGGGAAAGCACGAAGGGTGATGCCGCGCACTTTATTTGATTGCTTTTGGTGAGAATGAGAGTAAAAGCACGAAGGTTGATGCCGTGCAGCTGTTGATTTTCTTGCTCTCATTAACTATTGTTATTGCCCTGTTTCTTACTTAAATTGTCAATTTTATATCCGGACTGTACTCCCCCATAGTATGCTCCCCTCCTTCTTAACTGTTTAATTTTTGTACTTTTTCCTTGTATTGCATATATATACATTGAACTGCACAGGTTGACTTGGTAGTCCTGTCTAGCCTCGTCACTACTTCGCCGGGGTTAGGCCAGGCACTTACCAACATATGGGGTCGGTTGTGCTGATGCTACACTTCTGTGCTCTTTTGCATAGATCACGGTACTGGAGCAGCTTTTGGACCACAGCAGTAGGATATCGATCGGGAGCTGACTTCAGTCCAGGGACTTACGAGGTAGCCTAGCTGGCGTTCGCAGGCCGGAGTCCCTTTCTATGTTTCAGTTTGTTTTCATTGTACCGAGACAGACATTTATGTATTTCTATTCAGACTTGTTGTAGCACTCTTTAGTAGTTCGTGAGATGGCGACTCTAGTCTTGGGTAGTGAAATATTTAGACTTCCGCATTTTGGGTTTTTAGTTATTCATGTTTTAAAAGACTTCCGCATTTATTTAAATGACTCGTTGTTTTATTATCGTTGTGTTGTTACCCGAAAATGTTTAAATGTTTGGCTTGCCTAGCTCCGTTAGTAGGCGCCATCACCACTCCCGATTGTGGGAAATCCGGGTCGTGACAATGTTGTTGGACACTGCCCTTCACTGAGGGGCTTAGTATGACTGCGAAGTTGTCTACTACCTCATTTAGTGGAGGTTTGATGTCGAGGGAACATTTGTACAGTTCCTGTGGGCACTTGCAAACAAACTTCTTGTCCTCCATTGCCTGAAATAGCATGATCTTGACTGCGTGTAGGTTTGAAATTTCTGTGAACGATGTTATGTTTAGTGGTGGGATGATCTACTCTTGCCCCACTATTCCTTCCTCTTCTTGTACGGGTGCATTGTGATGGAGATGGGGTTGTGCTTGGTGAATATCCATTGGTGGTAGGAAGTGTTGTGGCACAGGCTGCCATGCATGGATCATGGGAGGAGTGTTTTAATCATGTGGAGCAAAGAATAGAAGTTGGTAAAAGGAGCTGCATGTTCTGCAGTGGATTGTAGTGGTGTGGAAGGTTCCAATGGGCTTGCATGTTGTGGAGTAGAGCAGGTGCTAATGTTGGAGCTATGGGGTCGAGAACATTGGTCAACCAGAGGTGGTTGATGTAGTTTGACATTGCTAGCCTCATGCCCTCTGAGATTAGTTGTGCTAGGATCAGAGGGTTTTGAAGGACAAATAGAACCTCTTGGTTCTGGATGTTCAGCGTGAAGAAGGCTGCCTGTCCCCGAAGCCCTTGTTCTAACCATGTCGTTGGTTGATGGTCCTGTGGGAGGGCATTTGTGACATATATCGGGAGACTGGGGTTTGGTATTTGATTGTCCATTCTGGATAGTATGGATGGACGTTGATGAGGGAAAAGTTGGTTTAGTGGTATTCTCCTCCTTGTGAGGGATTGTGGTGGATTCATATTGTGGAGGGGAAGATGTAAAGGTAGTAGGAACTTGGGGTTCGTAAGGCAATGATTGAGTATCTATTATAGGGGATTGGGTTTGCATGCTTTGTTTAGTTACTTCCGACCCTAGATTATCCGTCATTGGGGAATTAGTTTGCATGGTCACGTGGCCAGTGTAGGATAACAAGTCATCTAGGGGTGTATTAGGGGAATTATGAAGAAGAGAGGGCGTGCCAAGTAGTTGTTTAGGAGGTGGGGCCGCTGGTTTACCTAGAGTGGTATGGCTATGCAACTGTTTTGCCACGTGGACATCCAAGTTGGGGAGTAGGGGAATGGTTTCGTGTGGGGAAAGAATGGGCATTACCTGTGGATTGGCTATGGATTATTTCATCCAAATCCATTATGGCAGATTCATCAACCCTTGTTAAATCATTATTATCAGCTAGTAGTGATGAAAATTTATTAGAGGTTGGAACAAAAGTGGTAGGATTAGCAGTAGGATTGTAATGCTTTTTAGTAGATTGATAGGTAGTTTCGTGCATAGTTAGTTGCTCGGCAGTATTAAAAGATTTAGGCTTAAAAGCTAGTTTTTGATTATTTTGAAATTTACCTGATGCCGCATCAAATATATTGACACTGATACCTGGTTGTTGTCCTTGATCTTTGACCTGTGAAGGAGCGGTAGTGTATCACTTATGCTTGTTTCCTTTGGAAAATGACACTGTTTGCCACAGATCTTCACTTGTTTGTCCCTTACCTGTGGAGTTTGAGGAGATGACCCAGGGTCCTGTTTGTATCTGTTTCACTGTATCTGTTTTAGGATAGATGCGTGAAGGTGCTGTGTGACCCAATCGACCACATGCTTTACACAAGAAGTTTTCTCCTTCGTACAGTAATTGCTGTAGATGTGCACCAATTTGTACTGCAGTTTGGACCGGCTGGTCTAGTGGGACTTGCACATAGAGTCTCGCATACCTTCCTCTGATTGTTGAACTTGTACAAGCATCTATACGCAGTAGCTTCCCAATTGAGTTTCCAATTCTTCCAAGCACTATCCCATCGTAGAATTCTGATTGAGGAAGACGAACCCCGACAGCTGATTATACTTCTTTAGCTTTGCTAGAAATAAAATTATGCTCCCACCTTCTAACAGAGAGGTAGTGGCCATTAATAAACGATGGTGCTTGTTGTAAAGCTATTGCCATGTTTTCCTCCTTGCTAAATTTAAATACGTAAAAGTCTGACACTAGATCAATTAATGGGAACGGTTCATTTGGTTTCCAAAGGTCTTGGATCTTCCTTTCTAGGTAGTGATGGACCACTCTTTTACCTAGGAGTTTGATTATGAGAGAGAATTGCCATGGTGAGTACATTCGTTCTCTGTCCTCGTCTGTTAGAGAGGTGTGTTTGAATTGGGAGGACAGAGGTTCGTGGGAGGATTCATCTCTCATTGGCTCAGAATAATCAATCATGCTGATATTAGAATTAATTAGAGTGTCCGTTATAATTTCCTGGGAGAGTAATTTCTCCTTAAATGAGGCAGTGTTTGAAATATTTGGGGTGGAATTAGTAGTTGACATTGAATGATAAGTAGGTAAATCCGGTGGTTTCGGTGGAATGGGTGCATGGGATGTAGTTCCAGTTGTTTCTGGGTTCATTCTTGGGAAATGAATCTAGAGTTTAAGGGTGTGGGTGAGTAGAGAGAAGGCAGAGAATTTTCTCTCAATGTTTTGATTATTTATTGGGGTTGAATTGTAGCTATATTATTATTGCATTTGCAGAAGAATTTTACTGAAAATAATTGAAAAAATTAAGATGAAAAATAATAATGAAAACGAAAAAAAGTGATAAAATATTTTGGATGGAGAGATTTTAGCAGAAAGAATAAAATTAATAAATATAAAAAAATACACCAAAAAATAAATCTAGATAAAAATAAAAGTAATAAACAGTGAGGGGTTACCACTAGAAAGAATAAAATAAAAAAGGAAAAAAATAATTTTATTAGAAAGAAAAAAATAAAGTGAAAAAATAACAGCAAAATACACAAAAAAAAAAAAAAAAAACGTGAACAAAAAATAAAGAGAAGAAGGAGAAAGAACTTTGGCGAAGCCAAGGCATAGAAAGGTGCGGCAAAAGGGGCATATTGGTATTTTTACAAAATGGAAAGCATTTCGGTTAAGTTTTTAAAAGGGGCTCTCGGTGTTATTTTCTCTTTAAATAAAGTATTGTGGTAAGTGATGTTCATACGACTTACATAACTTATTTGGGATTGAATGGTAGCCATATTATTATTCTATTTTCATTAGGATAACATAATAATATATATTAAATATAATAATATTTTTTATGTTTGTATAAGATATATTCTGAACATATTATTATGTATCCAACTTGTTGTGTTAGATTTGGTGTCTCGTAACACGTCACAGAAAACATATCCTTACTATATAATATAACATAAAACATTAAATTATGTTACAGGGGTCAATCTCATCTCGTCTGGTGGGAAACTGGATACACATTGCAAGTTGGGGGCATCTGTGGTAACCCACCAATCCAAAAAGTAGTTGATGCCATTCAAAACTTGCTCCTCCTCTCTTTTGTCCTAATCTCATTTCTAGGGTTTCCTGATCAAACAACAAATTATGGATACGGAGTTTCAAGATTGGGAGTTGCTCCACTCCAACTCAGCTTCAGATTCCGAGCTCCCAGCCAACTCAACCAAAAACCAGGAGGATACCTTTGTTGAAGAAACCGAGGGTCTTATTCAACCCAATTATTTCTCCATAGATTCTCACAGTACTCCTACTTTTGCTGCTTATAACGGTTCTGAGGAATCGGATAATCTGACCTGGATTGGTTCTGGTAGTGTAAGGTCTGAAGATCGGCAATTTGGGGAATTTGACGGGAAAAATGATGTGGGTGTGTTTGAAAACTCGAAATTACAAGTGGGGTCTGGAGGAATCGAAGATATAAGTAGTGAAAATGGGGAAAAAATTGAGGTGGGTGTTGTGGAAGACTCGAAATTGGAAGTGGCTTTAGGAGGAATCGAAGATATAAGTAGTGAAAATGGGAAAAATCTTGAGGTGGGTCTTGTGAAAAACTCGAAATTGGAAGTGGGTTTTGGAGGAATCGAAGATATAAGTAGCGAAAATGGGGAAAATGAAGATATAAGTAGTGAAAATGAGAAAAATCATGGGGAATTTTGGTCTGATACTGGTGGAGATGGACTTGGTGATGTGAAATTTGGTGGTGTTGAAGAGAGCTCAGAGGTTTGTGTAGAAGAAAAGGAGGAAAATGAGAGGGTTGAATGTGAAAAGAGGGATGGAATTGAAGCAAGTAAAGGAGGAGAAGAGAAGAGGAGTTTGGTGTGGTGGAAGGTGCCATTGGAGCTTCTCAGGTATTGTGTGTTCAGGGTTAGGCCTATGTGGGCCTTCTCCGTAGCTGCTGCTGTTATGGGGTTTGTGATATTAGGTCGTAGACTGTACAAGATGAAGAAGAAGACCAAGAGTTTGGAGCTCAAAGTTACTGTCGATGATAAGGTCAGTGTTATTTTGCCCATTTCCATACCATTATGTTAGTAACATTGTTTTTTCCACACTATAGGTGCTAACCTTAAGCTTGATTTGTATGTTGCTTCATCCTCTTTATCCCAAAAAGTTGTTAAATAAATGAAAGAATGTTGCTTCATGTGTTATATGCTTTTGAAATACCTAATAGTTAAGCAAAAGGAGGAGTTGATAACAGTACATAGTTATTTGTGTTAAAGGGATGAGCTTTTTCATGGTAGATACTTGAAGAAGAGGGAGATTAGAACTCAAATTGGAAAATAATTGGGCCCTGGGGGTCATGACACTTTAGTATACTCTTTAGCGAGTATAGGGAGATCAGTTTTGTGGCTCGTTGCAAATGTTATTTTAGTTATATGACCCTTTTCACGAGAGAATGATAAAACATAACACATGAGATCAGTAAATAAAACAAGTGAGATCTTTATAGGATTATTTTTCTACTATTCAAATCCTCGTGGGTGTTATGATATTGTATTGTGGATGACCCTATCTATATGCAAGACAGAGTCATAGGAATCAGGAATTAGTTTGTGTCATCATTGATTGGATGTCATATAGTGTATGCATAGATGTGCCATTTCGTTTTCTTTTCATTTGTTGATAGAACAGTTGATTCATCGTGACCATTAAGGCTTCAAACTTAGACATTTATTTGATTTTTTGGGTTTTCACTTGCATCATGTTCAAAATTGTATATTGAATTTTGTTCCAGAGTGCTGTGTATCTTGAAAATATAGGATGTGGGAGTGTTCCAGTATAGAGCAATGGTATAGGACTATAGGCTGATAATGCCTTTAGAATTCTGTTGCCCTGTATCATTTAGCAGTTCGTTTCTTGTACCTCTTGACATTTCAGTAATTATGATTGCTGTTTCTTCTTTAGTGAGTGAAGTGCTTTATCTAGCTTGAAATAGCAAGGCAACTTGTTTATTGTAGCTCGGCCTTGATATCGCTTGTGATTTATGTATGGAGCATGTCATAGTAACATAGCTGGAGAAACCCAAAATCGCTGATTATATTAAAGTTGTTTCAATAAGATAGAGAATAAACAAATGGTTCCTCATGGATGGAGATGCAACTACCAAATTTAATAGTCTGTGCTATAATATACACTCTAACATTCCTGGGAAAGATAAGCCTTGTGTTACAGTTGTATTAGATAATGAAGATTGTTTATCAATACCCCTATAGTAAGAGTTTCGAAAGTCTCAATCATGAATAAGTTGTTTTTTCTTTTCTTTTAGGGGGGTGGGTGGGTAAATCTATACCTTCAGTTTGTTCTCCAACTTCTGCTGCTTCCAGCTTCCTCCACGGTCCTTATTAGCACTTGTGAAATGTAAACAAAGAGGATACAAGGGACCACAGCTTGGAAGCCAGTCTGTAATAGAAGTTGCTAAATAAACAACCGGTATTGTTAAAGCACTTTGTGAGTCTACCTTGGATTAAACGACTGCTGCCTCGTTACTTCTACTAGTGCTCCTTTAACATTATTTTAGTCTTCTGCTGTAAATTGTTTCACATGATGATTTTGCTTTAGATTCCACCAGCAAAGAGAAAAATAAAAGGAGAAAAGAGAAGGAAAAGAAGAGAAAAAATAAACCAGCGACACGTGACATTTTCATTTGGTGTAGATGGTGTCTACTTCGTTGACATCGGCACCGTTACATGCTACCAAATATCTTTTCAGGCCTAACGTCAAGTTTGGGTTCATTTTTATTTAGTTTATGGATTTTGTATACCTTTTGCTCAATTCTGCATCTTTTTGGCCAAGCTTCTAAAATCAGTTTATTTTGAGAAGTGTTTTTTCTCAAAAGTATTTTTGATGAGAAGCAGTTTGTATTTGGCTAATTAATTTGAAAAACAATTCCGAGGAGCAATTAGTGGTTAGTCAAACTTTTGAAAATTGCTTTTAAGTAAAAGTGCTTTTCAAAAAAAGTGCTTCAGGGGAGAAGTTACATTTTTCTGCTTCTACTCAAAAGCTCTTTTTCTTCTTCCAAAAGCTTGGCCAAACACTTTTAACTTTGGGTGAAAAGTGCTTTTGGCCATGGAGAAGCTTGGCCAGGCTATAAATGTTACCAGAAGTACATGCTCTTTGACGTGTAACTCTGGAAACTGAATTTTAAACCCCCCTTCTTAAGTGTCCTATAGAACTATCCAACTTCCAACCTTAAACAGTTGTAAAACTTGATATAACCAAAGAGTGTTCACACTTTGTGTTTCGAACAGATTTTGATGTTTTTGACTTGAAAACGTTTTCAATTTTTTTTTTTTTTTTACTTCTGTTGTGTGAATATTATAGGGTATCATTGGATCAAGTCCTTAAATCCTATCCTTTGCCTTGGACCAGCACTCTTTCTTCTCACTAATGAATCCTTTTCTGTGTGTTGAATAAGTTTCGTCATTGTGTGCAGAAGGTATCTCAATTCATGAGCCGTGCTGCACGCCTTAATGAAGCATTTTCTGTTGTGAAGCGGGTTCCTGTGATTCGGCCGCAGCTGCCAGCACCTGGAGTTTCATCATGGACTGTCGTGAGTTTGCATAGGGTGTAATCATTGTAAAGAAAAATGAAGTTTTATGTATATTGGAAGAAGCATTGGTGTCGTCACCAAATCCCATTTGATATATTGCTGTGTTTTTTGCTTGGCTAATTTGTGTTTAAGCTTTCTCTGTGTGGATCACGTTCTCAATATACTCCTGAACAGACTGATGTACGATTTTAAACCTATGTATGTATGTATGTATGTATAAACTCTCTTATCTTTTTCCCATATGTCGTGTTGTTGGATGTCTCTTTAATAGTTTTTCTTTTTCCCTACCAATTAGTAATTAAGGGGAAGCGGGTTCTTGTTTGACATTCCTGCAACAGAGTTCCGCAAAATACTTTTTCTGGTCTTTGGACAAAGTTCTACAACAATAATAAAATCAGTATATTCCGACAAGTGGGGAATTTCGAGGAAGTTCTACGGTAAAGTGATAAACAAAGTACACATTTATTATCACAAGAAAAAATAAACAAACCTGTACATGTAAGGCATGAAGCTGTCGTATCTATATTTTTATGGTCTTTTCCAAGTTTATAAAATAACAACTTGATAGCCTATAATGTATTGCTCTGACGATTTAGCTAGTGTTATATTTATATTAGGTTAGGTATTTGTCAACAATTTTGCTTCTATATGTTAGTGTTAGAATAGGAAAATCTTAGTAGCTCAGTTGGTATGTTACTTTACCAAGGGTTCGATTCTCCGCCTTAAATTACCTTGTAAAGTAAACATTTTTTTTCTTGATAAGAAATGTAGCTCTTTTATTTATTTAAAACATGAAATATGTAAAATTTATGTTTCACAGATGGAACTGAACGAGGGAACTCAGTTTCGATTGCATCAAAATTCAAAATTCCTAATGGAAACATGTAAAATTAGCTGTAGCTAAAGTCTATTGATTCTAGATGAATGAGCTCCTATGCCAAACCCTCTAGTTAAATTCTTGAAGAAACAACAAAATTCACATGATTGTTTTTGACAAATTAAGGAATTCAAGACATGGTTTTGGGAGATGTGGGTGCTAGGATTTCTATTCTAATTTAGATAGTCTTTTGAATATAGTTGAAAATTTAAAGTATTGCGTCATTATTAATGAAGACACCTTTCTAGGTTGCTCTAGCTGTATCACTATGTCCTAACTTCATTAATTATTCTAGTTACTGCGTATCTAGTTTTCTGGTACGTTACTTCCAGTTGGTTAGTATTTGACCTTTTGATATAAGAAAAACACGATTTGATTTCTTAGAAATTCTTTTACATTATTACATAGGACATTGGGAAAGGGCATAATAACAATCGACAGTGAGAGTCATACAACTTTTTTCCATTACGTAAGGGAGAGAAATCTCACATGGTCACCCAAAGCTGAAGTTTAAATTTTTTTTTTTAATTAAAAAAAAAAAAGGATTAATGGGATTTTCTTGTTTTTCTGTTTCATTCTATTATTTTCTTCATAAAGTAGATTAATTCACACATTTTCGATGATCTTTAATAAATACAAAGCACATAACTTTTATTACATCTCTTCCTCTAAATTCGCATAGCAATATATAGGTCGCAAATAAATTTTAAATGCATGCACATAAAAAAACAGAAAAAGTAATTAGAAAACTTTGAATTCCATTGTTACCAATTTTAGCTCAATCAATGAATGGCTAATTTGTAGTACTGGTAACTTTCCTTGCAACACCAAATTTTTAAAAAGCTAGCCGTTAATAGTTTCATTTCTTTTCATTTAAATACACTCTTGAATCTTAATTGAAGTATTAAGCAACTAAGATCTTTGCTTAGATTTTCTTCTTCACAAACCAAAGATTTTCATAATATTTTCTTTTAGACAAACAAATCTTTGTTCCTTGTGGCAGATTTTTTTGTATCTTGTTTTATATAATATAGAAAGATCTTTGAAAGAAAATGACTTCCACTCGTTGTGCAGCTTGCAAACAATTAAGAAGAAGATGTCCTTCAGATTGTATCTTTTTACCATATTTTCCTCCAAATAATCCACAAAGATTTTCTTGTGTTCATAGAATCTATGGTGCTAGCAATGTTGGAAAGATGCTCCAGGTAAGTACCATATCATATATTCCTATAAGAATCGTTGTTTATTCTCTTGCTTGAATTAAATACGTTTTAAGTATATTTGTACAGATAAGATATTATTTTGTATATTCTTATCTCATTCAGTGCTTCATAATCTCTGTGTAAATATGTTTCGGCAGTCATTTATTTAGGTTAGTTAAAATGTTTGGATCTTTTCTTTCTCTTGCTCCTTCAGTGATAAATAACAATAAATTAAGATAACTAAATAGAGAAGTAGCTATTAACTTATTATTATTCGTATTGATTATTATTGACTTATTGATTACTTTCTCCATACTTGTATGAAAATTTCTATTATATAAATTACTGACTTATAATGTTAAATCTATACAGTTTTCATGAATATGTGTACAAGTTATATTTGGAAAATTAATATATGAATTGAGACCCATAACTTAAATCAGGGGCGGCATACGTTGGACGAATCGCTTCGCCGGAAAATTTTATTAAGCATAACAAATAATAAACATAAAATGACACCACTTAATATGTATTCTCGTCTGGCATGTTGGTGAGTCTTTTGGTTTTGCTTTAAGGGGTCGGAGGTTCGAACCTGGACTAGAATATATATTTGGCAAATATTCGAAGATTCTCTTGTTAAAAATTATAATTAAGTAGAATTGAACTCAAGAGCTCTTCTAACTTAAGACTTCACAAAACTAATGCATTAAGACTATTATTATTTAGATATTAAAAATATGATAATTAACGTTATTTATTTTACACTCTTGTATAAATATCGACATCGCGTACGAAAGATCATGCGTGCACCCCTGATTAAAATGGTTTCATCTCACAGTTTAAACCGTATTCTTTTGAGGTGGAAAGAGTAGTATTTCACACAGCAAACCATAGTTAGCGAAGATATATTATTTGCATGTCTACACACTTATCCAGCTTTTGGATTCAGAGAGACATGAACTCAAAGTTCCTTGTTGAACTAATTATATATGGTAAATTATGTCAAAGAATATTATAGAAATTAATTTCTTGTTTTTTTAATAACAGCAAGTACAAGAGCATCAGCGAGCGGATGTAGCAGACACGTTGTATTATGAGGCATATTGCAGAATTAAGGATCCAGTTTACGGTTGTGTTGGGATCATTACTGTTTTACATGAAGAAATCTACCAATTACAATGCCAATTGGCTAAATTAAAAGCTGAAATTGACTTACTCAAAACTCAGTCACCAGCTCAAGGACAACAAGTTGAATTTTCTGCTAATTTATTGGCTGATCAAAATGGAGTTTATACTTCATCACCATCTTTATTTGATCCTTCATTCTATTGGTTTTACTAGAACTTATTATGTAGTGTTCTTTTTTTTTTTTTTCATGACATATTTTGGGCATTTTATGAAGTGTTGAGTTACTTTGGGGATTTTATTAGCTTGATTTGGACTTGTATCCTTAACTTCTATACTCTGATTTCATTCATCCTATCTTACATTTGATCAACACTATAATAAGTTGCTTAAACTCCTAGTAAAATTAGTAGAATTTTGAAGCATAAAGGTTCTCTTGCCAAGTCAATCCACAGATAAAAATGCAAAAATATTCTTGACATGTACGTACTAATCAAAAGAAAAGAGAAAAACATTATTTTCAACACATTGTACTATACAGAAATCAAAAGGGCAAATATATCTATAGATGAATTTACAGAGATTTAAACAAGTTTCTTCAATATTTAATTCTCTCACAAAAGATTAAATTTTTCAAAAACCAACCTGTTAAACGTCTTCAAAAACATACATTTTCTAAGATGGTAACACAGACAAACATATTTTCTTCAAATAATATTCTAAAATAACAACAACAACGACGACGACCCAGTAAAATCCCACTAATGGGATCTGGGGAGGGTAGTACGTAGACCTTATGCCCTACCCCGAGGGAATAGAGAGGCTACTTCCGAAAGACCCTCGGCTCAAGAAGACGAAGAGAGACAATATTAGTTCTACCAATAGAAATTATATGAAAAATAACATCATGAAAATGAGAAAGTAGATGCAAAGCAAAAGCAATAGACAATACATAGATCCGACACTATGGAAAATGAAAGAATAGTAAGACGCAACATTGCCACTAACTGACTTCGACAAAAACCCTACCAGACTAGCCTCACAAAGGTATGAAGGAAAGACTCAATTACCTCCTAACCTACAAGCCTAATACTCGACCTCCACAACTTCCTATCAAGGGCCATGTCCTCGGAAATCTGAAGCCTCGCCATCTCATGCCTGATCACCTCTCCCCTAAACTTCTTAGGTCGTCCTCTACCTCTTCTCGTGCCCTCCAAAGCCAGCTGCTCACGCCTCCTTACCGGAGCATCTACGTTTCTCCTTTGTACGTGTTCGAACCATCTGAGCCTCGCTTCCCGCATCTTGTCATCAATGGGAGCCACGCCCACCTTCACCCGAATATCTTCATTTCTAATCTTATCCTTCCTAGTATGCCCACACATCCACCTTAACGTCCTCATTTCTACTACTTTCATCATCTGGATATGTGATTTCTTAGCAGGCCAACACTCAGCCCCATACATCATGGCCGGTCTAACCACCGCTTTTTAAAACATACCTTTGAGTATCGGTGGCACTCTCTTGTCACACAGGACTCCAGATGCCAACCTCCACTTCATTCACCCCACCCCAATACGGTGTGTGACATCCTCGTCGATATCCCCTCCTTTCTGGATAACCGACCCAAGGTACTTGAAATTGCCACTACTTGGGATGACCTGTGATTCAAGTGTTTCAAAAACCTAGTTTCGTAAACTCCAGCCCAGCAGTCTTGGTGTTTGTCAAACCCATCTGCTTTATTCTCTTAGTATTGATTCAAGAGTTCTGCTCTTAATCTTCAATTCTTGATTCTGTGAGTTGATTTTTTGGTAAATAGAGAATGCTTTTAATCAATTGAATTTGATTATTAGTATAGTTGTAAAGCAAACATTATATAGAACTTGATAGTTTATATGAGTCCACCAAAATATAGAAAGACCAGTTCTTCTATGAGTTTCTACTGAGAATGCTAATGAAACAGTAAGTAAGTAAGACAGGGAGTTTTACGTGGAAAAATCCCTGCTCAAGGGGATAAAAAACCACGACCGACACTGGTAGGATTTCAACTTCACTATGAGCAACTTAGATTACAACCTATGCAATCCACGAATTAAACTCTTAATCCCTCACTAACTTGTAATACACCTAATACAAGACACTTTGCAATACACCTATTACAAAGACTTCAACTCATGACTAACTCTAGTCACGACACAAACACTAAGGGTTTATGGTTTTACAAGGGGGTTCCTAAACAACGCTTCTAGCTAAGCAAATTAGGAATTACAATGAAGAACAATTATAAAGTTTCAACTCAACTAATGACAATAAGATACTAGATTTAGGAATTGGTCCGTAGTAGTGTTAAACTTTGTTCTTGATGCACTTGAGAATTGAATCCTCGGATATCAGACGGCTTGAATGCTTGGAGTAAAATCTCAAGTGTTCAAATGATGTTTTGTTGTAATACTCTTGTTAATACAACTTGGATGACATCACTTGAATGATGTAATCACTTGGTTGGTCAAAGGACAAGTGACTGCAAAACTGGGTTGCACTGTTTCTGTGTACAGTGCAGACAGTCACTTTCCAACTGTACACAGTTGACTTCATACTGCTGTCAGGGAAACACAAGGGATCAGGTCCCTGTGTTGGTTCTCTATCTTCTGAAGTTGTAGCAGTTCACATTAGCTGAAGTCCGTTGATTAGCAATGTGTACCAAGTGTGTCAGGTTCCCTATCTGGCTCTTTGACAGTAAGTTTGTTAGATCATCAATACATAAAGCTAAGACATTGGAAACCCATCAATTTCCCCCTTTTTGATGATGACAAACTTAGACATTGATAACATATGTTTAGAACAGAATTAACCAGATGAAGCAACAGGAACTTCACAAGTTCTCCCTGACTTTATGCTTCCCCCTTAATCAGATCCCTGTTTCAATTATACTTCCCCTTTTGGCATCATTAAAAACACACAAGCAGGCAATCAGCATAAAGTAGTCTAGCCTAGCTAACTCATGCCACATATGTGCACACAACATGATAGAAAAGAGAAACAGAGAAACATAAGCATTAGATATCAAAAGAGGATAGTTTTTATATAGAAAACAAATGCCTTTGCTATACAGCAAAGGCAAAGATTGGACTGTTTTTAGCGGGAGCAGTACAGGTGCATCCCATCCACATCACAAAAAATAAACACAAATAATTGCCAAGTCATCAAAACAAGAGCATAAAATCCAGAAACTGGTCACTGAAAGGGGCTGCCTAGGGGACACTAGGAGGAGAGGGCTTGGAAGCTGCAGCAAGGGTTTGGAGAACTTGATATATTCGGGCATTCGCCGATGTTTGCTCGGTGAGCAGTTTCTCCTTCAGGTTCTCCACTTGTGCCCTAAGATCAGCATTTTCTTTGGTCAAACGAGCTATCTCCTCATTTGACCCTGGGGCCCCTTGGGCTTGCTGACCTTCCAGGATAGCGTTCCTCGCCCTTAACCTTCGAATCTCCTCAGTTGCGCTGTTTTGAGCATTGATGAGCTGAGAGATTGTCAATGTACTGCCTACCCCTCCATTCTTTTTGATACACTCACATTCCTCCAAGGTTGTTTGAGAGAAGGTCTGCTTCTTGGTCCCTACTTTGCACTGGGGTACTTTGAAGAACTTAAACACGTGCGTAAGAAGAAACCCATATTGAAGACCATGATTTCCATCCTTAAAACTCGCCACCTTCTGCATATGCTCGATCATGATGGCAGACAGGTTCACAACTTTAAATCCATCCAGTGCCTCCATTAGATACAAGTAAGATTTGGAAGCAATGGACCTCCTCTCAGCACGGGGTAGAAGAACCTTGTTTACCAGCTCAAACAATAACTGATAGACGGGCAGCAAGGCTTTCTTGTGAACCCGTTCCCCCTTCTGGTTTGCACCTTCCTTCACAATAGCATTTCTGAAGTTTGACCTACACACATCCTTCACAGAAGACATACCAACAGTAGGGACTTTAAGAATCTCCCCAAGCAGAGCAACATCAAACACAATATCCACCCCATTAACTAAAGCACAAAAATGGCCAGTATCAATAGGAAAGAGGTCGGCATAGAAGCTTTGGACCTCATCCTCATATACTTTGGGCGCATCCATTTCAAATAAATGCCCCCACCGTTGAACCTCAACCATCTCAATTATTTGCCTCATGCCAACCATTTCAGAAATTTCTGGGTCAAAAGTACGACCCCACAAGACCTTTTGGTGCCTCAATCGTACTGTAGCAGACCTAGTCTCACTTTTCACTCTCTTTGCAGAATCAGATTCCTTCACAGGTTCCAACTTTATTTTGCTAGACTTCACACTTGATTTTTCTTTTCCACTAGACTTGTACAAACCATCCTCATAAGAAAATTATTGTTCACTCACAACATCTTTCAATTTTCCACCTTTCACAACAACTTTCAACTTTGAACCGGGGGTTGTAACATCTTCCACTGAAGCAGATTGCTTCTTCTTCTGGGACCTTTTAACCAAGGAACTAGGTTCCTCTGTTGCTTCCTCATCAACTTCCACCACAAGAACATCCTTGTCACATACTACTTCTCCATTTTTCACCAACCTCTTCTTTTTCTTCTTACTGCTCCTTTTGGTCTTTTTTAAGGCAGACTCATAAGCCTCTTTTGCTTTCAACCTAGTTGTAGGTCGCTTAGAAGAAGACTCAGGAGTGATTACTGCCCTTTGCTTGACAATAAAAGCATCCAGAGCAATGTTATCTTGATCTTCCTCATCACTAGACTTCATCTCAGGAACCAAAATCTCCAAGGGCTCAACAGCGAAGTGTGGAGAGGGAGCAGGAGCAAAACTGACCTAGGAAGAGGATCCTTGACATGTTTCCTCTAGAGAGGGGTCAGTTCCTTCACGAGAAGTCCCAGTAGTTTCTGCTGGTGCAGAGCTTTCAAAAAGCACCATAGCTCCTTCTTCCACTAACCCATATGTCTCATTCCTCTGAGACTTGGGCACACTAAAGATTACCTCGTACACTATTCCATCTGCAGATGCGAAAAGTATATTTGCGACGGTTTCCTCCTCTAGAGACTCCATGGTCACCACAGAATCAGAAGCAAGAACAGCTGAAGGTTGATCAACACTAACCCCTAAGGCCTCTACAATCTTTGGAACTTTACCCTGTTCTCCACCCTTGCTTTGGTCGGCTAGAATCTCAGTCGATAGAGATGAAAGAGTATCGATTTTTGGGGTTTCTGAGGTCTTATCATTTGGAGTGAGAGAGAGGTCTGAGATAGTCGCATTAGAACTGGAGGGTGTATGGAAATCTGGTTTGGATGTATTTTCAGTGGTTGAGACTAGAATGGTGACAGATGGTTCATCAGGGACGGAAGGCTCAAGGGTTTTCTCTGGGTCGATTTCTACTATAGAACGAATTATCGAGTGATTGTCAGCCATTGCAGAGATACAATTGAGAATTTTTGGAGAAGGTCTAATGAGAGGAGTATGATCGGTCAAGAAGAAGAGAGGGTTTTAATGAGAGAAGATAATTATGAGGGAGAGAGAGAAACCGATTCTGAAACGGTGGTAGTGTGTGGGAAGTTGCAACGTTTTAGAGGGAGATGGAAAGGATTTGAAATAAAAAGACATGACAGCAGAGTCTGAAAAGGTGGATGACATGGCACTTGATTTTTGCACCTTTTTAAGACATGTATGAAAAAATGCATAGGACTACAAACCTTTGGTACAAGAACCAGGTTCTTGACATGTCTTTGAAAAATTTCAATCCTCTTTTACCGTCCATGCAGTGCATCTACAGCTTCTATAATCATCATGCGTGTCTACCTGGAACGGTATTTAAGTGAGTTAGACTTGGTCGGAAAACACTTTAGCTAATGTTACCTGAAGGTGACTTTCATAGCCAACTGATGGGAATCAGGTTCTCAATTAGGCTTCAATAGCCCCAACTCCAGCCTATTTCTTTCAAAATGATCTTTACTCAATGCTTTGGTAAAAATATCTGCAATTTGGTCTTCTGTACTGCAGAACTTCATACAGATAAGCCCCTTCTCTACGTTGTCTCTCAGAAAATGATGTCTCACATCAATGTGCTTAGTCCTTTTGTGTTGAACTGGATTTTTGGCCATGTTGAGTGCACTGGTGTTATCACATAGAAGAGGCACACAGTCAATGTACACTCCAAAGTCTTCCAATGTTGTTTGATCCATAGGAGCTGAGCATAGCAAGAAGCTACAGCTACATATTCTGTTTCAACTGTTGAAAGAACCACTGAGTTTTGCTTCCTTGTGCCCCATTAGATGAGACATGATCCTAGAAAGTGAGCCATTCCAGAAGTACTTTTCCCGTCCACAAGATAACTAGCATAGTCAGCATCAGCATACCCAATAAGATTAAAATTGTCACCTGAGGTGTAGTACAGGACCAGGTCCTGTGTGCCCTTAAGATATCTTAAAATTATTTTGGCAGCCTTCAGATGAGACTCCTTGGGATTTGATTGAAACCTTGCACATAGCCCCACACTAAAGACAATATCAGGTTTGCTGGCAGTGAGGTAGAGAAGAGACCCAATAATGCCTCTATACATGGTTTGATTAACAGGAGATCCAGACTCATCCATGTCTAGTCGAGTAGCAGTGGAAATGGGCGTGTCTATCACTTTTGATGCTTCCATATCAAACCTCTTCAGGAGCTCCTTGATGTATTTCTGCTGGCAGATGAATGTACCCTTTGTGGACTGCTTCACTTGAAGACCCAAGAAGAAATTCAACTCAATCATCATACTCATTTCAAACTCACTTCCCATGAGTTTTGCAAATTCGTCACACAGTGAATCAGCTGTTGCCCCAAAAATGATATCATCAACATATACCTGAACGATGAGCAGGTTCCTCCCTCGTTTCTTCAGGAACAGGGTGTTGTCAATTTTTCCTCTTGTAAAACCATTTTCTAAGAGAAATTTTGACAGCCTTTCATACCAAGCTCGAGGAGCCTGCTTCAACCCATACAATGCCTTGTCCAGTTTAAACACATATTCAGGGTGTTCATGGCATTCAAACCCTGGAGGTTGCTTCACATAGACTTGTTCCTTAAGAAATCCATTCAGAAATGCACTTTTGACATCCATTTGGAACAGAGTGAATTCCATATGTGATGCAAAGGAGATTAGGATTCTAATAGCTTCCATACGAGCAACCGGAGCAAACGTCTCATCATAATCATTTCCTTCCTCCTAATTGTAACCTTGAACCACTAGCCTAGCCTTGTTCCTTGTAGTATTTCCATGTTCATCAAGCTTATTCCTGAATACCCACCTGGTTCCTATGATGGTTCGATCTGAGGGTCTAGGTACCAGGTGCCATACATTGTTCCTTTCGAACTGGTGCAACTCATCTTGCATGGCTGTAATCCAGTCTGCATCCTTTAAGGCTTCCTTGATGTTTCTGGGTTCTATTTGGGAAAGAAAGGCTGAGAAGGCGAGTGAATTTCTGGCTTTTGATTTGGTTTGCACTCCGGAATCTAGAGGGGTAATTATATTGTCAAGAGGATGAGAGCTTTTGTGTTCCCAGTTGGGCATTTGATGCTCATTTATAGAGGAGCTGGGTATATCTAACTCGTTCCCTTGTATTCTTCTCTCTGTTGCCTGTGGAGTACTTTGCACTGCATCAACCACTCTTTCTTCAGCTTTAGTGGTTGTAATTGTGTTACCTGGTTCCAAAGCTGCATTGTCTCCACTTGGCTCCTTCACTTGACTCATCATGTCTGCCTTTCCGTTTGTCATGTCAATGACTTCACCTGGAACCAGAAGAGGCTCCCTATCTTGACCATCCTTGATGATTTTCTCACAGGAGGGATAGGACTCGTCAAAGGTTACGTGCACACTTTCCTCAACACACTGAGTTCACTTGTTGTATATCTTGTAAGCTTTGCTTTGAGAAGAGTACCCCAAAAGGATTCCTTCATCACTCTTGGCATCAAATTTTCAAAGCTGATCCTTTCCATTGTTGAGGACATAACATTTGCACCCAAATGTCCTTAGGTGAGTCAACTTGGGCTTCCTTCCATTCAGAAACTCATAGGGGTTTTTGTTTAGGAGAGATTTGATCATGCACCTGTTCACCAAGTAGCAGGCAGTGTTGACAGCTTCAGCCAGAAGTTCTGTGCAATCCCACTGTCGATCATCATTGTTCTTGCCATTTCCTCAAGAGTTCTATTCTTCCTTTCCACAACTCCATTTTGCTAGGGAGTTCTTGGGGCTGAGAAGTTGTGAGTAATGCCATTCTCGTTACAGAATTCATCAAACTTGCCATTGTCAAACTCTGTTCCATGATCTGATCTAATGCATGCTACTCTAGATTCCATCTTCACCTGGATTTTCTTCACAAAGGCTACGAATACTTCAAAGGTTTCATCTTTTGTTCTAAGAAACAGAGTCCAAGTGAATTTGGAGTAGTCGTCCACTATCACAAAGATGTATCTTTTTCCTCCCCTGCTTTGCACTCTCATAGGGCCACACAGATCCATATGAAGGAGATCAAGTGGTTTTGAGGTGCTGACGTCTTTCTTTGACTTGAATGAGGACTTCACATGCTTCCCTCTAGCACAGGCATCACAGACTTTGTGTTCTTTGAACTTTGACATGGGCAGACCACGAACCAGGTCCTTCTAAATCAGTTTATTCAGAAGAGAGAAGCTTGCGTGCCCCAGTCTTTTGTGCCACAGTTCAGCATCATTATCGATATCTTTCAAGCAACTTAGATCACTACTTTGTAGAGACTCGAAATCAGCAACATAGATGTTCTTGTATCTTTTGGCCAGAAGTACCACTTCACCAGTTACCAGATTTGTAACTGTGCATATCTTGGACAAGAACTCCACCTTGTTTCCTTTATCACAAATCTGAGAAACACTCAGGACACTATACTTAAGACCATTGACATAGTACACATTCTCGATTGAGTGAGTGAGTGATTTCTCGACTTTTCCAACTCCGAGAATGTACCCCTTTATCCCATTGCCAAAGGATACACTCCCTCCTTGCAGGGCTTTCAATGAAAGAAAGTCCATGGTGTTCCCAGTCATGTGCTATGAATATCCACTATCCATGAACCATTGTTGACTGCTTCCTTTCATTGTTCCCTACACAAGGAAATCAAGAGTTAGTTTTAGGAACCCAAACAAGTTTGGGTCCCTTTTAGCAAACAAGAGGATGAATAAGAGCTCTCTTGGTCCATGCAGGTAACATGTGTTTTTTATGGGTGGCACCTGGTCCCTTTTTAGTAGTTGCCTTTTCAGCAAACACTTTGTTTTTCTAAAGAGACTGGACCCTGGCTTGGCAATTTTCCTTAAAATGCTCATTGTTCCCACAGTGGGTACACAGCCAATTATCCGGGACGGTAACATACTTGCTATGGGGGTTGTAAGGAGTTCTCTCCCTTTGAAACCCTATTCCCTGCCTGTTTCCACCATTATTAACATACATAGCAGTAATAGCTTCCGAGGACCAGGTCCACTTAAGGGACTTTTCAAGATTATTTTTTACTCTTTCCAGTTCAGTTTGGAGATATTTGTTTTTCTCAAGTTCAACACACAAGCTAGTTCTCGCAGCTTTCAATTCGTTTTCAAGCTTAATGTGTGCCTCACTAGCTACCTCTTTTCCTTTTTCAGAATTTCCATGCCTACACTCAGTTCCCAGTTCCTCTATAGTTTCCCTCAAGTCTGCAATTACTATTAAGAGATCATCTCTCTCATCCTCAATTGCAGTCACTCTCTTCACTAAAGCATCCTTTTCTTTACTTAAATTCTCAATGGTTTCTTTTAAGTCAACGGCTACAACCACCAAATCATCTCTTTCATTCTCTACACTAGCAATTCTTTCCGTTAAAACCATTTTTTCATTCTCCAAATTGCTTATGGTTTCCTTCAGATCAACTACACATACTACTAAATCATCTCTGGTTTGTTCAGCTTCTCCTAGTTCTAAGGTCAAGGCATATTTATCCTCTACCAGACTATGATAGGCATCAATTAGTATCTTTGCTAATGACATGAGTTTCTTAGGGGAGTAGGATTTCAGATTTCTCTGAACATCCCTGAAGTTTACCTTATTATTGTCATCATCATCATCATCGTCTGATTGTGCCATCAAAGCAAACATTGAATCATATTCATTTCTTTCACTTTCAACTGCCATCATGGAACTATCACCTGCATCAGTTTCTCCTTCAGACTCGCTTGAGGAATCTCCCCATGCTGCAAGAGCTTGCTTCACAACGTTGTCAGCGGCATTCTTCCTTTTGAAGCGTTTGTTAGGAATCGGGTTCCTTTAGGCTGCCTTATCAGGGTTGTACTTGAAGTGTTCTTGCTTCAGGAGAGGACAATCTTTGATGAAATGCCCTGGCTGATGTTTTATACTTCAATACCACACAAAAGGAGGGGTGATTTGTGTGGTACCCAAATTTCGCTTAACTGAACTATAGAAGGACCGGGTTCTTCTATGTGTTCCAACTACTACTGTTTGTGGAATAAGAAGTAAAGAAAACAAAGAACACAGAGATTTTTACGTGGAAAACAGCTGGCTCAAAAGGTGAAAAAACTACGACCTACTACTTAGTAGGATTTTCCCAAACTTCCACTAAAATCACTGAGCCAAAACAGCATTTACAAAGCTCTTTGTAAACCTAAGGATTAACTCTAATCCCGTTGTGGCACACAGCCTCAACTGTTACGACAACTTCTAGTTAACTCTAACTTGAATACTCAAGATACCTAATACAATTGCTTCTATAAAAGCTGAAAGGTACAATGTAAAATCACCAACTACAATTGAACTAGGATAAAAGATAGACACTTGGAACTGGTTCTTCTATCTTGTTCAAGTAGCTTCAAGATTGCACGCTTGAATCACACATAAATTGCTTGCAAAATTGCCTTGTTCTTTTGCTCTCAATTTAAGTTTAACTTCTGCTTATGTGCATTACCTGCAAAAGAGAACAACACTAATATTTATTGGGTTAGTAATTAGAGATTAACTGGGATACAGATGCTACTCTTCTATCGTAGAAGAGTTCTAGTTGATCTCATACTCTAACACTATCCTCTTCTTAAAATGTGTTCTCTTCATGTAAGGAGTCTTTCTCTCCTTATCCAATATGCAACCTTTTTGATCAGATCAGGAGATATTACTTCTGATAAATTAGACTTATCTCCTTCACGTGCATCTCACATGCTTGGGTCGATCATGACTGTGCTTCACAAGATGGACCTGGTCTATGTCTGAGTTCTTTTGTCAATCTTCAAAACTTCACCTGTTCTTGGGCCAACAAATTCCCCTTTTTTGATGATGACAAACTCTGTGCTTTTTACTTACTTGGATCCTGTAAGAACTTATCTTAACCACCAATACAAAATTTTTAGAAAATTCTTTATCATCAAGGACCAGGTTAATTAGGTTATAAATATCACCTATTCAGAATATGTAAAGCACAATCTCTTCCCCCTTTTGGAATCATCAAAAAGTTGCATACAAAGTGTGAGTCCCAGATTTTGATAAGTACTTATGGACACTGGGGCACTGCAAGTGCAATCATGGATTAATCATCAGTAATCAAGCAAACATATTTAAACTATCAAGGAAAGATTAACATTTATCAAGAGCAAAGACAATAGATATCATTGATAGAAGATATGTTTCTACCACAATCCACAACCAGAAAACAAAAATATTCAAAACATGATCAAAAAAGAAAAAATCCCTAATCCGGGTCACTGAAGGTACTAGACAGGTTCAGGAGATAAAGGCTAGAATTCCTAAGGCTTGGGGGAGCTAGAGGGTTGGTTATGGGTTTGGAGAAGATTCAGCATATTGTGAAGAATTCCATCACTCTTCTCCTTTTCCTTAGCAAGCTCAGTCCTGAGAGCATCCCTTTCAGATTCCACCTCTGCCACACGAGCCTTTAGCCTAGCTATCTCAGCATCCTTGGCTTCACTTTCCTGAACAAGAGCCCTGACTTTACTATTGATAGGAGTCTTCTTGGATGAACCAGGTTCATTTGGGATGGCATTGACTAAATAGTCACAAGCAAGCAGAGTATTAATGCCAAAGTAGTCCTTGCTTGAGGCCATTTCCCATTTCTTCAGAGGCACATTGAACCTATCCAGAACTGTAGTCAGAATAAAGTCATAGGGGATAGCATGAGCCTTGGTGCCATTGATAACCCTGTCCAGTAGCTTGATGATAAATGCAGGCCAGTTAATTTGCCTTCCACTTTCAAGGCACTCCATCAGGACTAAGTCCATATAATTTGCAATATGCCTTCTCTCCTGCCTTGGCAGTAGGCACTTGTTGACAAACTCAAAAAGGACTTTGTGATGTGGCTTCATTTCACTCTTGTGCAGAAACTTGGCCTCATTCACTCCTTCAACATCACAGAAGTTCCTAGTGATTGTAAGGGCAGATGGAAGAGAATCCAGGCTTGGCCATCTCTGTCTGGTGTAATCATCATATCCCTCAGCAGGGATGTCTAGTATCTCTCCTAGTTTCTCTGCATCAAAGGTTACTTGAACTCCTTTGACTTTGCTTGTAACCATGCCATCTTTGACTTTAGCATTTTCCATGAATTCAATAATTTCATTTTTGGCCAATCTCCCATCCATCTGAAGGACCATGTCCTTCCAGCCCTGAACAGCCAATGTGTCAACCAAACGAACCATCCCTGGTTCCATCAAATCTTTCAGCAATCTTCCCTTCAAAATTTTTCTTTTGTCAAACATGGAAAGCTTGTCTTGTTCACCATCAGACTCATCATCTTCTTCTTCACCACTCCATTCCTCATCTTCAGAAATTCGAACTTGCTTACTTTTCACTACAGACCTTGTCCTCTTGGCTACTGACGGTTCAGCAGCCTCAGACACAGAGGAAGACTTCTTGGAAGAAGTCTTGGGCTTTTTGGGCTTGGGAGTCTGAACCTCCACTGTTGTAAATTTCTCCTGATGGACCTGTTCCATCTCCTCAACTTCAACAGCTTCTGAAGACTCTGCAACCTTCCCTTCTCCTTTATCCATCCTTTTCTTCTTACTTTCAGCTAAGGCCTTTTGTAGATCAACCTCACTCTGTTTCACCCTGCTTCTTGTGGCTCTTCCCTTTGGCAAGGAAGTTTTAGTAGGTGTTGGGGAGGAAGCCTTTCTTTTCTTGGAAGGTTTAGGAGCACTGGGGGATTTTGGTGTGGATGTTCTCCTTTTCTTTGGATCGTAACTGGCACCTGCCTTTTTCAAAAGGTCTGCTAGGGTCTCTTCAACTGATGAACTAGGTTCATCTTCCGGTGAACTTAGATTAACTAACCCTTCAGCAGCTTCACCAGAACCACTTCCCCCTGACTTCTTGCCACTCTCTTCAACATTTTCTTGTACCACCCCACAAATAGCAGGTACAGACAAATCATCAGTGGGTGAATGATCAACCACTCCTTTCCCTTTTCCCCTCTCTTCACCACAGTCACCCTCTCTCTCTTTTTCTTTTTCAGATTTCTTTTTACCTCCACTCCTTCTTACCTCATCCCAGATAGGCCCAACCAGAACAAACCTAGTTTCTAAATTCTCAATCAAAGAAGAACTTACCTTAGAATGGGATTCTTGAGCCTTCTCAGAGTCAGAAGACCCAGGTCCTTCCCCCTCACTAGCAGACTTGTACGACTCAGAATCAGAGTTAGACTCAGAGTCTTGGACCTGGCTTGCCTTTAATTTCTCATTCAATTTCTTTGAAAGAGCCCCAGAAGCTACTGTTTTTTGAGCAAGCATTTTTACCCTTCTCAGCCTGGGTTTGGGAGTTGTGCTAGGTGGAGGAGGGGTAGATGAATCAGAGGGAGTGGGCTGTGGAGGAGTTCCAGGGTTGTCTTGTGGGTTTGTCATTATCGCTGATTTCTTGAGAGAATTGGTGAGTTAGAACTTTGGAGAGGAAAGCAATTGAAAGTGAAGAAGGGTTTTTGACGGTTTAGTATTATGAAGATGGCAGGAGGTAATGATGCGTATTTAAAGAGAAATACATATTTAATGTATAACGACAACTTTAGCAGTGGTCAATTAGAGGTCTAATCAACCTGAAATTTCAGGTTTGAATGAACGGTTAAGCTTCCCTGGATTTTAGGCAAATTTTGTGGTTTAAAGTTCTAATGCGGACGGAACTGGTTCAAAAACAAACGGATAGTATTTATATTTCTAATTGTGCAAAGTATAGAAAACATACCTTAGCATTCAGATGAACCAATACTGATGAACCAGGTTCTTCATTTAGAATTCTCTTGACCATGCCTCAATTTACCATAATAGAGAAAATTTTGTAAGAGATCAGTGAGTCATATTAACACATGTCACAGGAGTATACTAATTACAGTATGAAGCTGAGTAAAAATTAATCTAGATATTTACACAAGTTCAGATTTCCTAGCCAAAAAAAATTTATTTTTCAATATTTTTTTTTCATTGTGCATTCTGAGCTGGTCCTATTAGGTGATTTTAATCATCCCTAATTCCAACCTGTTCCTTTCAAAGTTTTCTCTACTTAGTGCTTTAGTAAAGATGTCAGCAATTTGTTTATCAGTAGCACAGAATTCTATGGTGATCAATCCTTTCTCATAGTTATCTCTTAAGAAGTGATGTCTAACATCTATGTGCTTAGTCCTCTTATGATGAACAGGGTTCTTTGTCATACTTATAGCACTAGTGTTATCACAGAAGATAGGAATGCAACCAACTTCAATGCCAAAATCTATCAGCTGTTGTTTGATCCATAGCAATTGAGCACAACAAGAGGCAGCAACAACATATTCAGCCTCAGCAGTGGATAAGGCCACTGAATTCTGCTTTTTAGTGGCCCATGATACAAGACATGAACCAAGAAAATGAGCCATACCTGAGGTGCTCTTCCTATCCACAAGGAAACCTGCATAATCAGCATCAGCATACCCTACTAGATTGAAATTACTACCTTTAGGGTACCAAAGACACAGATCAGTAGTGCCTTTCACATATCTCAGTATCCTCTTGACAGCAGTCAAGTGAGATTCCTTAGGATTTGCCTGAAAACGGGCACAAAGCCCTACACTGAAAACTATGTCAGGTCTGCTAGCAGTGAGATACAAAAGTGAACCAATCATACCCCTATACAACTTCTGATCAACAGATGAACCAGGTTCATCTATGTCTAATTTAGTAGCTGTTGCAATGGGAGTGTCTATTTCCTTTGATTCATCCATTTTAAACTTTTTAATCAACTCTTTTGCATATTTCTGCTGATGGATCATGGTTCTATTTGGGTTTTGTTTGATCTGTAAGCCTAAGAAAAAGTTAAGCTCACCCATCATACTCATTTCAAACTCACTCCCCATTAATTTGGCAAAATCTTTACTTAGTTTGTCAGTGGTTGCCCCAAAAATTATGTCATCAACATATATTTGTACCACAAGAAGATCCTTGCCTTTTCGCTCAGATAATAGAGTACTGTCAATTTTACCTCTTTTGTAGCCATGTTCAAGCAGGAATTTGGACAGTCGTTCATACCATGCTCTAGGAGCCTGCTTGAGTCCATAAAGAGCCTTGTCTAATTTGTACACATGTTCCGGACACTCCTTGCTCTCAAACCCTGGAGGTTCTTTAACAAACACTTTTTCTTTTAGATATCCATTCAGGAAGTCACTTTTGACATCCATCTGATGAAGAGTGAATTCCATGTGTGCTGCAAAGGCTATGAGGAGTCTTATTGCCTCCAGTCTCGCAACTGGAGCAAAGGTCTCATCATAGTCTATACCCTCCTCTTGGCTATAACCTTGGACCACCAGTCTTGCCTTGTTCCTTGTAACTGTTCCATCTTCATCAAGCTTGTTTCTAAAGACCCATTAGTGCCAATTACTGATCTGTCCTTGGGTCTTGGAACTAGGTGCCAAACTTGACTTCTCTCAAACTGATTGAGTTCATCTTGCGTTTGCATTTACCCAATATGCATCCTGCAAAGCCTCAACAACATTTTTAGGTTCAATAAGAGATAAGAAAGCATCAAAAGCACACGGATTCTTTAATTGTGATCTAGTTTTAACTCCAGAGGTTGATCAGTGATTATGTTCTCAATGGGATGAGAACTTTGATACTTGTGAGGTTTCACAACCAACTGATTTCTGCTTGATGTTTCTCCCATGTTCTGTTGCTGAGGAACAGGGTCATGAACAAGTTCCTTTAGGGATTGGTTTCAATTCCTCTTTGTTCAGTTCCCCCTATCAAGTTGCCCTGGATAGAAGAACCTGTTCCATCACATGTTCCTTCTTTTGGTGCAACTTTAGCTTGAGCTGAGACTTCACTCAAATCTTTTACCAGCCCAATAGCTTCATCTTCATGTTCCTGTCTCTCAGAAAGAATGTTAGTTTCATCAAAGACTACATGTACACTTTCTTCTACACACAAAGTTCTTTTATTTAACACTTTATAAGCTTTGCTATGTGAAGCATATCCCAAGAATACTCCCTCATCACTTCTGGGATCAAACTTACCTAGGGAGTCCTTTCCATTATTGGGCACAAAGCACTTGCATCCAAATGCCCTAATATGTGTGCACAGATTTTGTTTTCAAGGAGAGTGATATACTTATTTTTGGGGTCCCACTTAGGTGCTTGTGTCCCATAGCCAAGTCCTCTTTTATTGCTACTGTGGTGTTCTTGTAGCCAAGGATAGTGCATCAGAAGCCTTATTCCATTTGCAAGTTCTGTCTAGTTCATGCTTTACCTTACCTAGATCTTCTTCTAAGGTTCTTATCTGCTCATCCTTTTTATACAACTCATCCTTCATCTTTCCTAGATTTTCTTCTAAGGTGAGATGTGTGTGATTAGCTTTGTTCTTACCTGTTCCTAATTTCAGTTTTAAATTTTCAGACCTAAGTTCTAAGACGCTGGTGTCAAGTTCAAGAACCTGGTTCTTCAATTCAGCATTTTTACTATCATTCTCATTAGCCCTAGATTCTAGGTTTTTGCACTTGGCTTTTAAGATCACACACTCCCTAGACAGCTGTTCCTTCTCATTGTTAATTATCTCAGACTTATCGATGTATTCTAGCAATAGTTCAGATAACCTTTCTTTAGATAGACGTTTAATCTTGTCTTTGAGATGAGTCACACTTACCTCTTGTTAATCATCTGATTCTCCGATGGCCATAAGTGCTTGTTCATCTCCAGCTTCATCTTTTGAATCTTCATCTGATGTCTCTCCCCAAGCAGCAACCATAGCCTTTATTGATCCTTTGTTCCTTTTGGGTTGAACCTGTTCCTTCTTCCTGTTCCTTCGTTCAGCCCTTTCCTTCTTCCATTCAATTTCCCTCTAGGGACAGTTCTTGATCATATGATCAGTCTTGCCACATTTGTAGCAACCCTCGTGGGTTTGTTCCTCTGGAGCTCTTGGTTTGTTGAAGGTTGTACCTCTTGAAGAACCCTTTCCTCCCATCAGGTACTTTTTGAAATCCCTTGTCATCATGGCCACTTCATCATCCTCTAGATCTTCACCTTCAGCTATTCTGAGAGCCAGACTCCTTTCCTTCTTGGGTGCATCCATTTTCATGGTTTGCCTTCTCAGTTTATAGGCAGTGAGATTTCCAATAAGTTCATCCAACTTGAGAGTAGAATTGTTGTTTGATTCCTGAATAGCAGTGATTTTGCTTTCCCAAGTTACTGGTAAGACCCTTGTCAAGATTTTCTCAACCTTGTCTTCTTCAAGGATAATTCTCCCAAGAGATTTAAGTTCATTTGTTAGTGTTGTGAACCTTGTGTACATCTCCTGGATGGTTTCTCCTTCCTTCATGGTGAAATTCTCATATTGAGAATATAGCAATGTTCCTCTTGATCTCTTTACTTGAGGAGTTCCTTCATGAGCCACTTGTAAAGTGTTTCATATCTCCTTAGCAGTGGTGCAGCTTTGAATCCTGTTGTACTCGTCTGGACCTAGTCCACACACAAGCCATTTCTTGGCCTTGGCATTCTTTTCCATTTCTTCAAATCTTCAGCAGTGCAGTTAGCTCTTGTCTTTGGCACGTCCACTCCTTCAGCATTCTTCTTTGTAGTAGCCAGGGGACCATCAGTGACTATGTCCCAGAGTTCATAGTCTTCTCCTAAGATATGATCTCTCATCCTGTTCTTCTACCAAGAATAGTACTGACCATTAAAGAGTGGGGGCCTAGCAGTGGATTGCCCTTCCCAGTTTTCAGGTGGTGCACTCATCTTGATCTTTTCCTAAGGTGTTAGCCTCTTTAAGGATAACCCTCTCTGATACCAATTGATGTTTTATACTTCAACACCACACAAGAGGGGGGGTGATTTGCGTGGTACCCAATTTTTGCTTAACTGAACTATAGAAGGACCTGGTTCTTCTATGTGTTCCAACTACTACTGTTTGCAGAATAAGAAGTAAAGAAAATAAAGAACACAGAGATTTTTACGTGGAAAACACCAGGCTCAAAAGGTGAAAAACCCACGGCCTACTACTCAATAGGATTTTCCCAAACTTCCACTAAAATCACTGAGCCAAAACAGCATTCATAAAACTCTTTGTAAACCTAAGGATTAACTCTAATCCCGTTGTGGCACACAGCCTCAACTGTTGCGACAACTTCAAGTTAATTGTAACTTGAACAATCAAGGTACCTAATACAATTGCTTCTATAAAAGCTAAAAGGTACAATGTAAAATCACCTACTACAATTGAACTAGAATAAAAGATAGACACTTGGAATTGGTTCTTCTGTCTTGTTCAAGTAGCTTCAGGATTGCAAGCTTGAATCACACATAAATTGCTTGCAAAATTGCCTTGCTCTTTTGCTCTCAATTTAATTTTAACTTCTGCTTATGTGCATTACCTGTAAAAGAGAACAACACTAATATTTATTGGGTTAATAATTAGAGATTATTTGGGATACAGATGCTACTCTTCTATCGTAGAAGAGTTCTAGTTGATCTCATACTCTAACACTATCCTCTTCTTAAACTGTGTTCTCTTCATGTAAGGAGTCTTTCTCTCCTTATCCAATATGCAACCTTTTCGATCAGATCAGGAGATATTACTTCTGATAAGTTAGATTTATCTCCTTCACGTGCATCTCACATGCTTGGGTCGATCATGACTGTGCTTCACAAGATGGACCTGGTCCATGTCTGAGTTCTTTTGTCAGTCTTCAAAACTTCACATGTTCTTGGGCCAGCACTGGCTTTCCACACTTATGACAGAGATCATAATTCTTTGGTCTGCTAGTGGTGCCCCTTTTTGGTATTCCTCCATTTCTTCTGACCATCTTCTGAAACCTTTTGGTTAAGTAAGCCATGTCACTATCCTCCTCACTTGAGTTATTGCCTTCAGCTTTGAGTACCAGGTTCTTTTCCTTCTTTGGTTCTCTTCTTTCACTGTCCTTCTTCTTCTTCATTTCGTAAGTTTTGAGATTTCCAACTAGCTCATCTATAGTTAGGGCCTGCAGATCCTTTGCCTCATTAATGGAATTCACTTTACTCTCCTACGAATTGGGCAGAACACTGAGAATTTTTCTCACTAGCTTGTTCCTAGGAATAATTTCACCGAGCGAGTGTAGCCCATTTATGATGGAGGTGAATCTTGTGTGCATGTCTTGAATAGATTCATCGTCTTTCATCCTGAGGAGCTCATACTCAGTGGTGAGCATATCAATTTTAGATTGCTTTACTTGAGTGGTTCCCTCATGTGCTGTTTGCAAAGCTTCCCATATTTCCTTGGTGGATTGAAAAGCTGAGATCCTGTTATATTCATCAGGTCCTATACCACACACCAAAATTTTCTTGGCACAAAAAGTTTTCTCCACAGCTTTCCTATCTGCATCGTTGTATTCCTTTCTGGTATTTGGCATCGTCTCCGGAGGATCTCCAACCTTCTTCGTTGGGACATAAGGACCATCACATATAACATCCCACAACTCAGAATCTTCTGCCATGATAAAGTCATGCATTCTTATCTTCCACCACCCATAGTATTGCCCATTGAACCTGGGTGGTCTATACGTAGACTGACCTTCTTCAAAATTTAGTGGGGCAGCCATAATGATCCTTCCTAGGTGTTAGCCTGATAGGAAGAACCCGTTCTGATACCAATTGATAGTTTATATGAGTCCACCAAACTATAGAAGGACCAGGTCCTCTATGGGTTTCTACTGAGAACGCTAATGAAACAGTAAGTAAGTAAGACAGGGAGTTTTAGTGGAAAAATCCCTGCTCAAGGGGATAAAAAAACCACGACCTACACTGGTAGGATTTTAACTTCACTATGAGAAACTTTTAGATTACAACCTATGCAATCTAGGAATGAAACTCTTAATCCCTTACTAACTTGTAATACACCTATTACAAGCCACTTTGCAATACACCTATTACAAAGATTTCAACTTATGACTAACTCTAGTCACGCACAAACACTAAGGGTTTATGGTTTTACAAGGAATTTCCTAAAAAAAGCTTCTAGCTAAGAAAATTAGGAATTACAATGAAGAACAATTACAAAGTTTCAACTCAACTAAGAATAATAAGATACTAGATTTAGGAACTGGTCGGTAGTAGTGTTAAACTTTGTTCATGATGCACTTGAGAATTGAATACCTGGATATCAGACGGGTTGAATGCTTGGAATGAATTCTCAGGTGTTCAAATGATGTTTTGTTGTAATACTCTTGTTAATACAACTTGGATGACATCACTTGAATGATGTAATCACTTGGTTGGTCAAAGGACAAGTGACTGCAGAACTGCGCTGCACTGTTTTTGTGTACAGTGCAGACAATCACTTTCCAACTGTACACAGTTGACTTCATACTGCTATCAGGGAAACACAAGGGATCAGGTCCTTGTGTTGGTTCTCTATCTTCTGAAGTTGTAGCAGTTCACATTAGCTGGAGTCCGTTGATTAGCAATGTGTACCAAGTGTGTCAGGTTCCCTATCTGGTTCTTTGATAGTAAGTTTGTAAGATCATCAAAATGTCAGGTTCCAAGGCCAAGGCTTGATCCTGCAAAATTCAGACCAGCTAGTATTTATTTAATTTACTTAATGCACTCACAATCCTTCGCATCGCTGCCCTAGCTTCGTGTTAAGGGCACAACTTAGAGAACAACTTACTCTATTGACGTAATATTCATTCATAGTGGCCACGTGGACCGTTCTGAAGACGGAGGGCCCTAAGAAACCCATAAAGTAAAAAACTAATATAGGAACTACAACTAAGAAAGAATAAGAATAAGAACAATTGCTTAAGTAAGGTAGTCCCTTCTTTTTTTTCGGTATGCCGCTTCGCGAGCAAGGAGTACCACGCACGGGTGGAGCAAAAAGAAAGCAAGGGGAATTCTTCTCTTTTTGGGGGAGAAATCCTTTGATTGCGTATTGAATATAGATCCATGTCTTTCTTGTTCCACTAGCTAAGACCAAATTCTCACATGTCCGTTTTGTTATTACAACCTTCTTTTTTGATGTTATAGACCAGAAGCTACGCGTAAATTCTCATTGGATCTCGGTTGTTCTTAACAGCGATGGCTATTCATTTAAGTCTTCGGGTAGCACCACTAGATCTTCAACAAGGTGGAAATTCTCGCATTTCGTATGTACATGTTCCTGTGGCTCGGATGAGTATTCTTGTTTGTATCGTTACGGCTATAAACACTTTTTGTTCCTATTAACAAAAAATCCCCTTTTTCTTCGCTCTTCCGGAACCGGTACAGAAATAGGTGCTTTTTCTACGTTGTTTACCTTAGTTACTGGGGGGTTTCGGGGAAAACCTATGTGGGGCACCTTTTGGGGGAGGGATGCTGGTTTAACCTCTGTATTTATCTTGTTCCTCATTTACCTAGGTGCACTGTGTTTTCAAAAGCTTTCTGTCGAACTGGCTCCTATTTCAATCCGTGCTGAACCAATCGATATACCAATAACCAAGTCTTCAGTCAGCTGGTGGAATACATTGCATCAACCTGGGAGCATTAGCCGATCTGGTACATCAATACATGTTCCTATGCCCATTTCGATCTTGTCTAACTTTGCTAACTCCCCCTTCTCAACCCGTATCTTATTCGTTGTGGAAACACGTCTTCCTATTCCATATTTTATCGAATCTCCTTTAACGGAAGAAATAGAAGCTCAAGAAGGAATACCAAAACCTATTTCACTCGTTGAGTCTTTTTGCATCCATGGCCGAATGGTTAAAGCACCCAACTCATAATTGGTGAATTCGTAGGTTCAATTCCTACTGGATGCACGCCAATGGGACACTCCAATAAGTCTATTAGAATTGGCTCTGTATCAATGGAATCTCATCATCCATACATAACAAATTGATGTGGTATATTCATATCATAATGAACAGTAAGAACTAGCATTCTTATTAAGACTTTAACTCATAGGGAGGAAAATCGATTTATAGATGGAATCAACTATGCAGTATTTACAGATAAAAGTATTCGGTTACTGGGGAAAAATCAATATACTTCTAATGTTGAATCAGGATCAACTAGGATAGAAATAAAGCATTGGGTCAAACTCTTCTTGGTGTCAAGGTAATAGCTATGAATAGTCATCGACTTCCGGGAAAGAGTAGAAGAATGGGACCTATTATGGGACATACAATGCATTACAGACGTATAATTATTACGCTTCAACTAGGTTATTCTATTCCATCTCTTAGAAAGAAATGAACTTAAATAAAAATACTTAATAGCATGGCAATATATTATACAAAACTTCTACCCCGAGCACACGCAATGGAACCGTAGACAGTCAAGTAAAATCCAATACACAAGATACTTTGACCTATGGATAGCATCATTATGGTAAAGGTCGTAATGCCAGAGGAATCATTATCGCAAGGCATAGAGGGGGAGATCATAAGCGTCTATACTGTAAAATCGATTTTCGACGAAATGAAAAAGACATATATGGTAAAATCCTAACCATAGAACACGACCCTAATCGAAATGCATACATTTGTCTCATACACTATAGGGATGGTGAGAAGAGATATATTTTACATCCCAGAGGGGCTATAATTGGAGATACCATTGTTTCTGGTACAAAAGTTCCTATAAAAATGGGAAATGCCTTACCTTTGAGTGCGCTTTGAACTATTGGTATACGTAATTGGAAATAAGTAATTAGTTTTACGACGAAACCTATAAATCAATCACTGATCCAATTTGAGTACCTCTGCAGGATAGACCTCAACAGAAAACTGAAGAGTAACGGCAGCAAGTGATTGTGTTCAGTAGTTCCTCATATAAAATTATTGACTCTAGAGATATAGTAATATGGAGAAGACAAAAATTGTTTCAAGCACCGACAAAACCAGAAGTGCCCCTTCTTTCAAAGCGAGGAGAACAGGTTATTCACATTTTATTTGATGGTCAGAGGCGAATTGAAAGTTAAGCAGTGGGAATTCTAAAGATTCCCAGTGGAAAGTATCGACGTAATTTTATAGAGTCATTCGGTCTGAATGCTACATGAAGAACATAAGTCAGATGACGAAACGGGGAGACCCTGGGTGTAGAAGATGATATAATGAGTGATTCGGTAGATTTGGATTCATATATATATACACCCATGTGGTACTTCATTCTACGATATATATAAGATCCATCTGTATAGATATCATCATCTACATCCAGAAAGCCGTATGCTTTGGNATATATATATATATATATATATATATATATATATATATATATATATATATATATATATATATATATATATATATATATATATATCCACCAATGAGATTCGAACTCTTAANATATATATATATCCACCCATGTGGTACTCATTCTATGATATATATAAGATCCATCTATATTGATATTATCATCTACTTCCAGAAATCCGTATGCTTTGGAAGAAGCTTGTACAGTTTGGGAAGGGGTTTCGATTGATCAAAAGAAGAATCTGCTTCAGCCAATATGCCCTTAGGCACGACCATACATAACATAGAAATCATACTTGGAAAGCGTGTACAATTAGCTAGAGCAGCGGATGAGATAGGAGTAGAGTCATGAAAAGAGCTAAAAGCATTCTCTACATACGAAAGCACCAAGTACATTTGCTTATGAAAAAAGATTTTTAATGACTCGACCGGTCGTTTTGCTTTCTAGAACCCTATTCCACTAAATAAGAAACCCCATACTTGCTTTTACTGATTTATGACTTGCGGATATGGTTAGTTCGGGATTTGGAAGAATTCGGGTTGAAATCGCAACACTTGGTTCCTTGAGGTTGGCTTAAAAGGCCAAGTTTGACTTCGGTCAATGTCACGACCCAATTCCCGAACCCGGCCGTGATGGCGCCTCTCGTGAAGACAAGGCCAGCCAGAACAACGCAAGTACCTCTTTTTAAACAATTAATTAACATTAACAAATCTAAAACATGTTTAAGATAGCCATAAATGCGGAAACAACGATAATAACCAGGGAAACCATCCCGATACAACCCAAACCGGGGTGTCACAAGTCATGAGCTACTACAGAGTTTGCTATAAGTCTAAAAAGTATGATATCCGATACAATAGTCCGAAGAAAACATAAATGATAGAGGATAGGGGAGACAAGGGGCTGCGGACGTCAACAGCTACCTCGTAACTCCAAATTGCTGCCTGGTCTGGAAGGAATCAGCGCTCAGGTGTGGACTCTGCTATGCCTGAATCTGCACACATGGTGCAGGGAGTAATGTGAGTACTCCGACCCAGTGAGTAATAACAATAAATAATGGCTGAAAGCATGAAAACACATAAATGCACAAGGCAATTTTATATCAGGCAGTAAATCGCTTAAAGCAGTAAAACCGTAAAGAATCAAATGAAATCTCCTTTTAAAAAAAATAGGTAAATCAGGTAAATCAACAAGTAAATAGTGAGTAGTAATCTACCCCTCGGGCCCAGTATCAATTGCTCAGAACAGTATCAGCCCCTCGGGCTCAGTATCAGTCACTTAGCATAGTATCAGCCCATCGGGCTCACTCTCAATCACTCAGCATAGTATCAACCCCTGGAGATCACTCTCAGATCATATGGGTACCCGCGCTCACTGTGGGTGTGCAGACTCCGGAGGGGCCCCTTACGGCCCAAGCGCTATATCAAGCCACCTCGTGGCATCATCACTCGGCACTCGGCCTCACATCACTCGGCCTCCCATCACTCAAGCCACCTCGTGGCATATAAAGCATCTCATATCACTCAGCATATCCTCACATATGGCCCTCGGCCTCACTCAGTCCAGATATCATCACAAGCCCCTCGGGTATCAGTAAAACAGTAGTGCTCAGCCCAAACAACATTGGAAATATCATTTAAATCTCAAAATACAATTAAAAGTGGCTGAGTTTGTAAAACAGTATTAATCAACAGGACTGAGTTCAAGTAATATATATATCAAAATAGTGAGGAAACGGTGATAAAAGTCCACGAAGGATTCAAGTAGTCGGCATGAAGCCCAAAATATGGCAATAAGCCCAAGTCATGTTGATAACAAGCACATTTCAGTCAAATACGCTGTAAAAATATCAATCGGGACGGACCAAGTCACAATCCCCAGTAGTAAACAACCCCGCGCTCGTCATTAAGCGCGTGTTTCACCTCAATATAGCACTACGTTATGCAAATCCGGGGTTTCAAACCCTCAGGACATCGTTTACTATCATTACTCACCTCGAGCCGGCCAATTCTCTAGCTCGCTATGCCCTTACCTCTCAAATCGGCCTCCTCGCGCGTCGAATCTGACCAAAACCACAACGAATACGTCACTATAGGCTAAGGGAACATAACCCAATCGAAAAGAATCGAAAAATATCAAAAATCACGAAATTTGCAAAACCCGAGCCCCGGGCCCACTTCTCGAAACTCAGAAATTTTTACATCAACGGGTTCCTTATCTCGCCACGAGTCCATACATTCCAAGAACTCCCAAATCCAAGCTCAAATGACCCATCAAAATCCAATTTGGAATATCAAAACTCAAGCCCTAGTTCTTCCCCTTTTTGCTAAGTTTCCATGAATTTCTAGGTTGATTCTACAATTAAATCATGTTTTTAGATCATAGGACTCACCTCCAATCAATCCCAGTTGAAACCCTCTTCAATTCCCGTCCAAAAGCTCTCAAGGATGCTCAACAATGGTGAAAATTAACTTAGACTCGCGAAGGAAATGACTTAAAAACTATTCTGCCCAGGTGACAATTTCTTCTATACGAACGCGAGGGCCTTCTCGCGTTCGCGATGCACAAAAATTCCACTGACCTATTTTACCCTTCGCGAACGCGGTGCCTCATCCGCGATCGCGATGCTCTAACTGACACAACTACGCGAACGCGAGCCTTGTGCCGCGAACGCGAAGAACAAAAATTATGGGGCTTCAAATCCTTCTATGCGAACGCGTGCAGCCTCCCGCGAACGTGAGGCACTAGCTCTCAGACCTATGCAATCGCGAACCACTGAGTGCGAGCGCGATGAACAAAGCTCCATCCTCCCAATTTTTCTCTATGCGATCGCGACACACCGCCCGCGATCACGATGAACGAAACCTCTACAACACATCAGCTGGAAAATCTGCAACTTCCAAATGCTAGAATTGGTCAGCTTGACCATCCGAAATCACTCCGAGGCCCCCGGGACCTCAACCAAAAGTGCCAACCCATCCTAAAACATCACCCAAACTCGTTCCAATCATCAAAACACATCAAACAACACCAAAATTATCAACTCCCATCGAATCCAAGCCTAAGTTCTTCTAAAACTTCCGAAACACGCATTTGATCAAAAACCCAACCAAAACACCTCCGAATGACCTGAAATTTTGCACACACATCCCAAATCACCTAACCATGCTACAGCAACTCTCAGAATTCCATTCCGACCCTTGGATCAAAATCTCACCTATCAACCGGAATTCACCAAATACTAACTTCGCCAATTCAATCCTAATTCTACACCGGACCTCCAAAATCACTTTCGATCACGCTCCTAAGTCACAAATCATCCCCCGAAGCTAACCAAACCACCGGAAATCACATCCGAGCCCTCTAACTCATAAGTCAACATCCGGTTGACTTTTCCAAACCAAACCTTCCTTAAAGAGACTAAGTGTCTCATTTCCTACCAAAACCTCTCCGAACCAACTCGATCACATAAGATACGGACAATGAAGCATAAAGAAGCTGAAAAATGGGGGAAACGAAGAGGTAACTCATGAGATGACGGGTCAGGTCGTCACATCCTCCCCAACTAAAACAAACGCTCGTCCTCGAGCGGGTCAAGAAACATACCTGAAGCCTCAAACGGGTGAGGATATCGGCTCCGCATCTCCCGCTCGGTCTCCCAAGTAGCCTCCTCCATGGGCCGACCTCTCCACTGCACTTTCACCGAAGCTATATCCTTTGATCTCAACTTTCGAACCTGACGACCCAAAATAGCCATTGGCTCCACATCATAGGTCAAATCATCATCCAACTGAACCGTGCTGAAGTCCAATGCATGGGACGAGTCCCCAAATACTTCCGGAGCATAGAAACATGAAATACCGGATGCACGCCTGACAAGCTGGGTGCCAAGGCAAGCATGTAGGCCACCTCTCCAATCCTCCTAAGTACCTCAAAAGGCCCAATAAACCGCGGACTCAACTTCCCTTTCTTTCCAAACCACATAATACCATTCATGGGCGAAACCTTCAGCAAGACCTTCTCACCAACCATATAAGACACATCTCGAACCTTCCGGTCCTCATAACTCTTCTGACGCGACTGTGTTGTACGAAGCCTCTCTTGAATCAGCTTCACCTTCTCTAAGGCAGCCCGAACCAACTCTGTCCCCAATAGCCTAGCCTCGCCGGGCTCGAACCAACCAACTGGGGATCTACACCGCCTCCCATACAACGCCTCGTACGGAGCCATCTGAATGCTCGACTGATAACTGTTGTTGTAGGCAAACTCTGCAAGCGGCAAAAACTCATCCCAAGAACCTCCAAAATAAATAACACAGGCACGTAACATGTCCTCCAATATATGAATAGTATGCTCGAACTGCCCGTCCATCTGGGGATGGAATGCTGTGCTCAACTCCACCTGCGTACCCAACTCTCGCTGGAAAGTCCTCCAGAACTGAGAAGTAAACCGAGTACCTCTATCTGAGATGATAGACACCGGAACACCATGCAATTGAACAATCTCCCGAATAAAGATCCCTGCCAGTTGCTCCGAAGAATAGGTAGTGCATACCGGAATGAAGTGCGCGGACTTGGTTAGCCGATCCACAATCACCCAAATCGAATCGAACTTCTTCAAAGTCCAGGGAAGACCACTCACAAAATCCATAGTGACCCTCTACCACTTCCACTCGGGAATAATCATCCGCTGGAGTATGCCACCCGGTCTCTGATGCTCACATTTCACCTGCTGACAGTTAAGACACCGAGCCACAAATCCTACAATGTCTTTCTTCATTCTTCTCCACCAATAGTGCTGCCTCAAGTCCTGATACATCTTCGCGGCACCCGGATGAATGGAATACCGCGAGCTATGGGCCTCCTCCAATATCAACTCCCGAATCCCATCCACATTGGGCACGCAAATCCGGCCCTACATCCTCAACACGCCATCATCACCGATGGTCACATCTCTGGCATCATCATACTGCATCCTGTCCTTGAGGACAAGCAAATGCAGATCATCATACTGGCGTATAAGGAAGACCGAGAAACCACACAAGCCAACACCCAACTAGGCTCAAAAATATCTAGTCTCACCAACCGATTGGCCAAGGCCTGAACATCAACTACAAAGGGTCTCTCCCCAACTGGAATGTACGCCAAACTCCCCATACTCACTGCCTTTCGGCTCAAAGCATCGGCCACTACATTGGCCTTTCCCGGATGATACAATATGGTGACGTCATAATCCTTAAGCAACTCCAACCATCTACGCTGCCTCAAATTAAGATCCTTTTGCTTGAACAAATGCTGAAGACTGCGATGATCAGTGAATACCTCACAAGATACGCCATACAAGTAGTGCCTCCAAATCTTCAAGGCATGAACTATGGCAGCCAACTCCAAATCATGAACAGGGTAGTTCTTCTCGTGGGGCTTCAACTGACGAGAAGCATAAGCAATAACTCTACCCTCCTGCATCAATACACAACCAATCCCAACTCTAGAAGCATCGCAATATACCGTATATGAACCTGAAGCTGACGGCAAAACCAATACTGGAGCTGTGGTCAAAGCTGTCTTGAGCTTCTGAAAGCTCTCCTCGCACTCGTCCGACCATACAAATGGAGCACCCTTCTGAGTCAACTTGGTCAAGGGCGATGCTATAGAGGAAAATCCCTGAACAAACCGGTGATAATAACCCGCCAAACCAAGGAAGCTACAAATCTTTGTGGCTGAGGACGGTCTAGGCCAACTCTGAACCGCCTCTATCTTCTTCGGATCGACCTGAATACCCTCGCTGGACACCACGTGTCCCAAGAAAGCCACTGAACTGATCCAGAACTCACACTTGGAGAACTTTGCATAAAGCTTCTCCTCCCTCAATCTCTGCAATACAACTCGCAAATGCTGCGCGTGCTCCTCCTGACTACGCGAGTACACCAAAATATCATCAATGAAAAGAATAACGAACGAATCCAAATAAGGCCGAAATACACTGTTCATCAAATGCATGAACGCTGTTGGGGCATTGGTCAGCCCAAAAGACATAACAAGAAACTCATAGTGCCCATATCTAGTCCTGAAAGCAATCTTAATAATATCTGAATCCCTGATCTTCAACTGGTGATAGCCCGAACGGAGATCAATCTTGGAGAACACCCTCGCTCCCTGAAGCTGGTCAAATAAATCATCAATGCGAGGCAGGGGATACTTGTTCTTCACTGTTACTTTGTTCAATTGCTTGTAGTCAATGCACATTCTCATGGTGCCATCCTTCTTCTTCACAAACAGAACTGGTGCACCCCACGGTGACACACTAGGCCGAATGAACCCCTTATCTAGGAGTTCCTGAAGCTGATCCTTCAATTCTTTCAACTCCGCTGGTGCCATACGATATGGCGGAATAGAAATGGGTTGAGTGCCCGGCACCAGGTCAAAACCAAAATCAATATCCCTGTCCGGTGGCATGCCCGGCAGGTCTACAGGAAATACATCGGGAAACTCCCTCACGACTGGAACAGAATCAATGCTAGGAGTCTCGGCTCCAACATCCCTCACAAACGCCAAATATGAAAGACAACCCTTCCCAACCATACGCTGGGCCTTTAAGAATGAAATCACTCTACTAGGAACATAATCAGTCACACCACGCCACTCGATCCTCGGTACACCCAGTATAGCCAAAGTGACTGTCTTAGCATGACAGTCTAGAATAGCATGACACGGGGATAACCAGTCCATGCCCAAAATAACGTCAAAGTCCACCATGCTCAATAATAATAGATCGACTCGGGTCTCCAGACCCCCAATAGTCACCAAACACGACCGGAACACATGGTCTACAACGATAGTATCGCCCACCGGGGTAGATACATGAACAGGTAAAGCAAGACACCCTCGGGATGTACCCAAATGATGAGAAAAATACGAGGACACATAAGAATAGGTGGAACCGGGATCAAATAAGACTGAGGCAGCTTTGTGGCAGACTGAAACAATACCTGTAATGACAGCATCTGAAGCAATGGCATCTGACCTGCCTGGAAGAGCATAAAAACGAGCCTGACCACCGCCTGATCGGCCTCCACCTCTGGGGCGACCCCTGACTGCCTGACCCTCACCCCTAGCTAGCTAGGTGGGTGCTGAAGAAACTGGACCAGAAGACGAGGGCTGACCCCTCTACTGAGATGAGCTAGCAGCACGACGAGGACACTGCCTCTACATATGTCCAAACTCTCCGCACTCAAAACAACTCCCAGGTGCTGGAGAATGGGACTAAAGGGAACCCCTCGCGCCAGAGTGACTAGCTGACGCACTCGGCCTAGAAGAACCCTGAACAGATGGGGCACGAGATGAACTCTGGGCTGGAAGAGCGTTGAGTGAAGGCTGACCCTGCTGAGAACCATGATAACCACGACCTGAAGATGCCCCACGATACTCGGGATGGGCCGACTGAGCGGGCCTGAAAGAACGACCCCTACCATGCTGGAACTGGCCCCTCGAAGGAACGCCACTGTAACTGCTAGAACCTCGAGGCCTCTTGGCCTCCCTCTTCTCTCGATCCTGACGGCGAACCACCTCAATCTCTCGAGCTATATCAACCACCTCCTCGAATGTAGCACCCAATACTCTCTCTCTAGTCATAAGAACACGAAGGTGGTAGTTAAGGCCATCAACAAATCTCCTGATACGCTCACGATCAGTCGGAACCATCCAAACGGCATGACGAGCCAACTCTGAAAACCTCATCTCATACTGAGACACAGTCATATCTCCCTGCCGTAGCCACTCAAACTGCCTGCACAGCTCCTCTCTGCGGGACTGCGGTACATACTTCTCCAAGAAGAGAGTGGAGAACTCCTGCCAAGTCAAAGGCGCTGCACCAGTCGGCCTACGCCTCTCATACGCCTCCCACCAAGTGAAGGCAGCCCCAGTAAACTGAAAGGTGGTGAATGCCACACCACTAGACTCAAGAATCCCTGCTGTACGGAGCATCCGCTGACACCTGTCAAGAAAACCCTGGGCATCCTCGCCCTCAGCACCACTGAATGTCGGAGGCTGGAGTCTACCAAACCTCTCAAGGCGACGCTGCTCATCCTCAGGCATAGCTGGAACCCTGAACTCCTACACTGGTGCAACTGGCTGAGCTGGAGGTGCCTCTGGAGTCTGTAGTCCCTGCGCTACCTGCTCAGGTGTGCGAGCAGCGGGGGTCTGATTGCCTCCCCCAGCCTGCGAAGTAGCAGCTGCTGTAGTGGCTGAAACTGCTTGAGCCAGGCCGGTGCAAACTGTCAAAATCTGAGCCAAGGCCTCCTGAAGACCCGGAATCACGATGGGCACAGCTGGTGCCTGAACTGGTGCTGCTGGAGCCTGATCCTGAGCTGGGGCAACTGGTGGATCAACAGGCGCTGCCCCTCCCTGCCACGGCCACGACCGTGTCCACGGCCTCTGGTGGCCTCAGTGGGTGGTACTGGTGGTCGTCCGCCACGTCCGGTAGCTCGTGTCCTCACCATCTGTGAGAGAATAGAATAAAGAGAAGTTTAGTACTCGGATCAACAAGTTCGCACGATAAGAATTTCAAGAATGTGAAGTTTTCCTAAAGGTTCTGCAGCCTCCCGAGGATAAGTACAGACGTCTCCGTACCGATCCACGAGACTCTACTAAACCAGCTCATGACTCGTGAGACCTAGTAACCTAGGCTCTGATACCAACTTGTCACGACCCAATTCCCGAACCCGGCCGTGATGGCGCCTCTCGTGAAGACAAGGCCAGCCAGAACAACGCAAACACTTCTTTTAAAGCAATTAATTAACATTAACAATTCTAACACATGCTTAATATAGCCAATAATGCGGAACAGCGATAATAACAAGGGAAACCATCCCGACACATCCCAAACCGGGGTGTCACAAGTCATGAGCTACTACAGAGTTTGCTATAAGTCTACAAAGTATGAAATCCGGTACAATAGTCTGAAGAAAACATAAATGATAGAGGATAGGGGAGACAAGGGGCTGCGGACGTCAACAGCTACCTCGTAACTCCAAATCGCTGCCTGGTCTGGAAGGAATCAGCGCTCAGGTGCGGACTCTGCTATGCCTGAATCTGCACACATGGTGCAGGGAGTAATGTGAGTACTCCGACCCAGTGAGTAATAACAATAAATAATAACCGAAGGCATGAAAACACATAAGTGCACAAGGAAATTCTAAATCAGGCAGTAAATCACTTAACGCAGTAAAACAGTAAAGAGTCAAATGAAATCTCCTTTTAAAAACAGGTAAATCAGGTAAAACAACAATAAATAGTGAGTAGAAATCTGCCCCTCGGGCCCAGTATCAATCGCTCAGAACAGTATCAGCCCCTCGGGCTCAGCTATATCAGTCACTCAGCATAATATCAGCCCCTCGGGCTCACTCTCAGATCATATGGGTACCCGCGCTCACTGTGGGTGTGCAGACTCCGGAGGGGCCCCTTACGGCCCAAGCGCTATATCAAGCCACTTCGTGGCATCATCACTCGGCACTCGGCCTCACATCGCTCAGCCTCCATCATCAAGCCTCATAAGGCATATAAAGCCTCCTCACATCACTCATCATATCCTCACAGATGGCCCTCGGCCTCATTTAGTCCAGAAAGCATCATAAGCCCCTCGGGCATCAATAAAATAGTAGTGCTCAGCCCAAACAACAGTGGAAATATCATTTAAGTCTCAAAGTTCAATTAAAGCGGCTGAGTTTGTAAAACAGTATATTCAACAGGACTGAGTTCAAGTAGTATATCAAAATAGTGAGGAAACAGTGATAAAAGTCCACGAAGGATTCAAGTAGTCGGCATGAAGCCCAAAATATGGCAATAGGTCCAAGTCATGTTAATAATAAACACCTCTCAGTCAAATATGCGGTAAAAACATAAGTCGGGACGGACCAAGTCACAATCCCCAATAGTAAACAACCCCGCGCTCGTCATTAAGCGCGTGTTTCACCTCAATATAGCACTACGTTGTGCAAATCCGGGGTTTCAAACCCTCAGGATATCATTTACTATCATTACTCACCTCAAGCCGGCCAAAATCCTAGCTCGTAATGCCCTTGCCTCTCAAATCGGCCTCCTCGCGCGTCGAATCTGATCAAAACCACAACGAATACATCACAATAGGCTAAGGGAACATAACCCAATCGAAAAGAATCGAAAAACATCGAAAATCACAAAATTTGCAAAACCCGAGCCCCGAGCCCACTTCTCGAATTCCAGCTAATTTTACATCAACGGACACCTTATCTCGCCACGAGTCTATACATATCAAGAACTCCCAAATCCGAGCTCAAATGACCCATCAAAACCCAATTTGAAATACCAAAACTCAAGCCCTAGTTCTTCCCCCTTTTTGATAAATTTTCATGAATTGCTAGGTTGATTCTACCATTAAATCATGTAATTAGGTCATAGAACTCACCTCCAATCAATCCCAGTCGAAATCCCCTTCAATTCTCGTCCAAAAGCTCTCAAGGATGTTCTAAAATGGTGGAAAATACCTTAGCTCGCGAAAATAATGAAACTTTAAAACCCTTTTCTGCCAGACATTTTCCCTTCTGCGATCAACAAACCGCTTCTGCGATTTCCGCTTTTGCAGAAATTATTCCGCTCCTGCAGAGTTCCACTATTAGCCAGGACCGCTTCTGCGGCCAAGGTCCGCATCTGCGGACTCCACTTCTGCGAAAATCCCCCAATAGCCAAAATATGCACCTGCGATGCCCCTCACCGCATCTGCGAGACGCATCTGCGGTCTAGATGCGGAAATACCAGAACCAGCAAAACTCAGCAACAACACAAGTCCAAAATTCATCCCGATGGCCATCCGAAATCACCCCGAGGCCCCCGGGACCTCAACCAAAAGTGCCAATCCATCCTAAAACATCATTCGAACTTGCTCCAATCATCAAAACACCACAAACAACACCAAAACCATCAAATTACATTGGATTCAAGCCTAAGTTCTTCAAAAACTTCGAAACACACATTCGATCAAAAACCCAACCAAAACACCTCCGAATGACCTGAAATTTTGCACACACATCCCAAATCACCTAACAAAGCTACAACAACTCTCAGAAATCCATTCCGACCCTCGGATCAAAATCTCACCTATCAACCGGAATTCGCCAAAATACTAACTTCGCCAATTCAAGCCTAATTCTACACCGGACCTCCAAAATCACTTTTGATCACGCTCCTAAGTCAAAAATCATCCCCCGAAGCTAACCGAATCACCGAAAATTACATCCGAGCCCTCTAACTCATAAGTCAACATCCGGTTGACTTTTCCAAACCAAACCTTCCTTAAAGAGACTAAGTGTCCCATTTCCTTCTAAAAACCAATCCAAATCAACTCGTTCACACAAGACTCTTATAATGAAGCATAAAGAAGCAGAAAATGGGGATAACGAGGCAGTAACTCACGTGACGACGGGTCGGGTCGTCACATCGCGACTTCTAGCACGCTCCCGGCTATTTTTTCTTCTTCTTTATTCTTTCGCGTGCCAGGTCCAATGCCAACCTCCATACTTCGCTGTTTTTTGTTCATCTCCTAGGCTATTTCACGCCTACCTTCATGCAATGCACCAATTGTGGCACGCTCCCAGGTCTTGCATCTCTACTCTTGTTGCATCAAATCATCCAATTCCTGCCAACTTCTATCCAAATTTATTCCTACACATAATAAACATGTAATGAGCATATTATATGTTTATAAACATGTAATCTCCCGCAACTCACATAAGAAATAATATGCAAACATACTCAAAAACATGCATTTTTCATCATTTAGCATTACCCCACACTTAAACTCTTGCTCGTCCTCGAGCAACTTAAAATATTAAGCACATCGGCAAGTAACCCAATTCCAAAACGTACTCAAGCATCATAAAAGTGACAATAGTTTATATCAATGCTTAGATCTCAACATATGCACTCTTTATACTTTCCTCATGTTTAGACTAATGACAAGACAATCTAAAATATTTGTGCGACTCTTCTAACATCCTAGCCTAAAGAATTGACTCTGATACATTCCATACTATGACTTGCTGCTTGTGCTAACTAATAAACCAAGGACTTTGCCAATCCTTTACAAATCATGTGCCTTCACCAGCAAACCCCATAGAGAAAATAGTCTACACACTCAAATATAAGTTCAAGTATATCTAAGGACTCAAATATTGAAAGTATTCACTCGCTCTCACAATGAAACTCGTATGACTTCCAAGTTCGTACCATAGGCTTGCCCGTCTTGTAAGACTCGACTAATTTAAGCTTGCAAAATCTAGGATTAGGTAGGACTTTATAGGTTGTAATGTAGGCTAAGGGACGTGTAAGATATATATAGAAAAATAATGACTAACCCTCCTAAGCACTTTAATACACCATATTTCACTTTTAAGCACCTTATGTCATGACTAATTCACTATTTTGCCTTGAAATCATACACATTTAAGCCTTTTTAATGAAGCACATCAACATATAGCTACTCACTAGCCCGAATAAAGATATAGGAGTGCCATTCATTTTTTATTTTTCTTTCTCTTTTTTTTTCACACTCTCCTTAATTTGGTATTTCCGGCTAGTAAGGCTTTTAATCACAAGTGCACCTTTTCGGCTTTTATATGGTTCCACTCAAAAGCTACCCAGTCTCTTTCTTTACTTTTTCAGCGACTAAGTGATTTCGAAGGTAAAGGGTGAACAAGATACGACTTAGAAAAAAATAGGGGTTGGCTCGTAATATGGGTGCCAAAAAAAAAGGTCTGCAGGCTCAAAAGGGCCGACTACGGATAATGTTATCACTGGTAGGTATATAGGCTGAAGGGTCAATCAATGAAATGTCTATATCATTTTCTAGACTCACAAGACTTAATCATTTTTCTTCGACTACACACATGGCAAGTTCTAGACTAACAAAAGGTGACACAGAGGATCATCAAAATCTCACCTCACACAATGCGCATGACTTACTCAGGACGACTGTAAGGCCCCATGAAAATTTCTGCTCAAAACCCGAAAGCTCGTAGTGCCAAGTTAGGAATATGTGTTAGAAATTTGTGAAATTTAAGCTCGCCGCGGTTCGGACCCTTTGGACTGATCTATGCATTAAAAAGTTAAGGAATAATGTTTTCTAGAAAAGTGCATTTATGCGGATCATTATGCGGTCGCATAATAGCTATATGGACCGTGTAGTCGCCGCAGAGTCAGACAGTTTGATGGTAATTTTGAGGTCAACTATGCGGCCCATTATGCGATCACATAATCATTATGCGGGCCGCATAGTCGTCGCATAATCCCCTTCGAATTTTGCGAGGGGCAGTTCTGTGGTGCAATATGCGACCGCAGAACAGGTATGCGGACCGCATTCCTGTCACATACTCGGGCAGTTTGTTCAGGTTTTTGAACCCATTTTTGCGGTCCATTTCATGGGCTGCATGTCCATTATGCGATCGCAGATTGTGTCGGGGCTCCTATTTTCTAACTTTTAAAACCCGACCCCATCCCATTAAAAACACCCCATCTGACCATTTTTATGTTATTTTTACTGCAAATAGAGTGAGAGAGGAAGTTCTAGAGAGAAAGGGAGTGATCTTCATCAAGTCTCCACTCAATTCTTGCCCCAAATCCTTGAAGATTGTTAAGTGAAATTACTAGGTCTTAACCCTAAGAGGTAAGAACTTTTGTCCTAATCTAATTTCCAAATTTCTATTAAAATAAGTGATTAGCAGGTGGGTTCATGGGTATAAGGGTTGATAACCTTGCATGCATGAGTGAAAATAGAGTATGGGGAGGTTGTGAGTTAAAAAGATAACAATTGGGGTGTAGATGATAAAAATCTCTCACAAAAGGGACCTAAGATCACAATGCACACTTAGTGCTTGATAATATGCTCAAATGAGCTAGAATCTTAATCATATCTCTAATTCTTGGTTCAATTTGTAATTCCTATAAAATAGATTGAAGTGATAAGAGTCCCGAAATTTTGTAAGAATTTAAGGAAAGCTCTATTGAGGTATGTATGGCTAAAACCCCATCTTTTTTGAAATTGAGCTCCATTGGTGTTTGTGTAAATGCGGTATGATTAAAGTTGGATTGTTGTACTGATTGTCATTTCACATGAATTGGTGTTGCAACTTTATATACGTGAAAGATGTGTCTCAATATGATCAATGTGCTATTCTTGATAACTTGAAAGGGTGCGAAGAATATGAATCATGTATTGAAATGCTTAGACCTTAAATCAAGATTGAAGCTGTGTTTGTTGTGCCATCTATGTGAAGTCTTATCTATGCTTACAATTTAAATTGCTCTTGTGTGCACCTATTATCCTAAATTGCAAAGCTAACATTGATATTGGGAATGATGTGAAATGTGCCCCAGTGCCAAAAATGATGTGATTGTTGTGGCCCCGAGTAACTATGAAATGATATATGTGAAACAAAGATGGAAACGAGATGAGTAATGAGAAGGGAACAACGCCTTGGTAAGGCGGCCTAGCCGATCGGGCCGAGATCAGATGCCATGCCACACACATGGTGGTATTGTGATGATATTGAATTCCGAAAAAAGGGAAAATGAGATTATGATTGAAGTACACGTCTCAAATGAGGCAACCTAGCCAATCGGGTCGAGATCGGACTCCGCTCAAGATAGCGGTGGTATTGTGAACAATGATGAACAGTGTGAAATTCCTCAAAGTAAAAGCTATGGAAAAATAATGTGAAAATTGTATGATTCCTTTATTTGAAAAAATGTGGTGATCGTCTAAAGTTTTTGAGTTATACTTGTGATTTCCTTATTATTGTATGAAAGTTCTTTCTAACTAGATGGTGTTTAGTTATACATACTAGTACTATTCCATGGTACTAACGTCCCTTTTGCCGGGGGTGCTATATTTTAAATGAATGTAGGTGGCTCCATAGAAGACAGTGTCGATTGCGTGTAGCGGAGCGTCCTCCTCTCAAAGTATTGGTGAGCCCTTTCTCCTTGAAGGGGTTATGTTGTACATCTTTTTTTGTAGACTTCCACTTTTGAGGTATAGCCGGGGACTTGTTGCCGGCGTTGTCACAATTTGTCTTTTGTATCCATAGAGGCTCCGTAGACGTTTATGTGGGTTATGTATGGTTGTTGGATGGGTTAATGAATTGTGTAACTCTATACTCTAGTTCTTCTAAACTATAACTATATGAAATCTTGGAAACTGTTACACCCCAAGTTTTCATACGTGAGAGTACGTCGTAAGTCATTGATGTAAGCTCAGAAATGATATTATATTTGGAAGCAAATAAAGTAAGTTAATCATGTTACCTTGGAGGCTACAAATATTTAAGCATGAATAACAAGTACCAAGAGGGTTGGAAATCTTAGAAGCTAAACCAATTGAAGAAAAAAAGTTTCGTCGAAAGTCGACAAGTTTGGAATGTTATAACATGTACTTTGGGTTGAGACGAGGGTTATTAACATGATAAGGAGGTTATTATATGAGTTATTTTAGTCGTATGATATTCATTTTCTACATTTTGAAGGCAAGCAAGTTGTGGAACAAGAGTTGGCAAAGGTCATCACAAGTTACATTCAAAATTTGCTGAAGTTTAGGTCAAATGTATCTGATCATTTCTCCAAATATTCTTGGAATCATGGGGTTTTCGACCTACCAAATTAAAGATCTACGAGTCTAGTTTCTAACGCATTAAACCGTTCATCAATACGACATCGGAGAAGAGATATATTCATGTTTTTGCGAGACTGCGCAAGCAGCTCCCAATGGGACCCACTTAGGCGGTGGTCGACCTATTTCACTTTATAAACGATTTGGACGCCTATTTTCCACTTATTTTCAACTCACTTCGTCTCCAAACTTCTCCTAACCCTTCTAAACAGATTCCACAAGGGTTTGAAGTGATTCCAAAGTGATTACACCATATTTCAACATCAAAACCTAGTTCTAGTGAAGAACAACACCTCTTTGAGGTTGTGTTGTCATTGAGGATTGTTGTGGGCTGTATTGGATGAAATTCCAAGTTGTTGCTGCTGTATAAGGTGAGTATAACAGCCTACCAATTGTGCTTAATCTTGCTTGTATGTTGGTTAAGTTGTTAGGATGATAAACTACAAGACAATACTTGGATTAGCTTAAGTCACTTCTATGGTGTTGTATTGCCATTGAGGGTTGTTGTAAGCTGAATATAACTTGGATTTCGACTTGAAGTTACTGTAGGAGGTAGGTATATTGTGTTCTTGCATGTGCCTAAGGTTATATTGATGTTGATTAAGTTAAATGGATGGAGTAGACATGAACTAGTGAATAAAGTTACTGAAGATAGTTGGAGTTGTGAATTGTTTTCTTTGTTATAAATATATGGTATAAAGATGGAATCATTGATTAATGACTTCATTATCATGTTAATGATACTTGTAAGTTAATATAAGAAGTCTATAAGGGGTATATGGGTTATACAGATTCCAATTGGAGCTTGCCGCTAGTCGTGAAGTAGTTGTGACTTGTTGTTGTTATATGGTGTCTTGTTATCGACATTTATATGTTGATGGACTCTCTGGTTGTTGTTGTTGATATATGGTATTGGTTGAGGCCCTTGTTACAAGGGAGATGCTGCCCAAATTTACGTAAACGAGCTACTAGCTTAAGTTATAGACTTAGCCTTTGCTCAGCACTGATTTTGAATCTCCTTATACTATGATAGATTGAGTTGACTTGTTTGAAGAGCTGCTCGGAAGGCATTAAGGACTCAACGGGCTTAAGGTATGTCAAGGCACTTTCTTCTTTCTTTTGGCATGATCTAAAGTGAAATGAATGCGCTATTTCATAATGGATCTACTCCTAGCAACTAAGGATGTCCATGTTGTTCTTTCCTAATAAAAGTATTCTAAGCAACTGTGTATGATCCTTGAATCCTACTGAGGTTCATATTAAGGGTATGGATGTCCATAATGTTCTTAAGTCACTCCAAAAGGTTTAGACCGTGATTCCATGAGTCTAGCATGCATTATATATAGTATCTGTTTTACTCTACCGAGCCGCGCTACAGTCGGCCGGGTATGGCACCTATTGTGCAACCACTGATCAGTTGGGTTTACCGAGCTCCACGTGGCCGGGTATGATTCTACCGAGCCTTATGATGGCCGGGTATGTTTTTACCGAATCCTCTTTGAGGTCGGGTACGATATGACGATGATGATGCCCACAGAGGCGTATGTTTTTAAAAGTTTATGTATATATATGTATTATGCATTTCATGTCAGTAGCCCCCAGAGGCACTCAGATGGTACAGGTTGTATCTCCTCTATCTCTCTTTACATTACTGTTCTGGTTTATGCTTTCCTGCCTTACATACTCGGTACTTTATTCGTACTGACATCCCTTTTTCCTGGGGATGCTGCGTTTCATGCCCGCAGGTCCCGATAGACAGGTTGACATTCCTCTTAGTAGGCTATCAGCTCAGCGAAGGTGTTGGTGCACTCCACTTGCTCCGGAGGTACCTATTTGGTCAGTATGCTTTGGATATGTATTGATTGGTATGGCGGGGCCCTGTCCCGACCTTTATGATTTTATGTACTCTTAGAGGCTTGTAGACAGATGTCAGGTGTATGGATATTTGTATGGCCTTGTCGGCCTATGTTTTGAGTTTACAAATGGTCATGTCGGCCTTATAGGCCCGTACGTCAGATGTATAAGTTTGTATATCATATTGGGTCATCATATGTTGAGTATTACCTTATGTTTTATTCTTGTTATCTCATGACGGGTTTTATAGCTCATTTACCCATGATAGTATGATAAGAAAGATATGTTACGTTGTTACTCGGTTGAGTAAGGCACCGGGTGCCCGTCGCGGCCCTTCGGTTTGGGTTGTGACGAAAGTGGTATCAGAGCAGTTCTGTCCTAGAGAGTCTACAAGCCGTGTCTAGTAGAGTCTTGTTTATGGGTATGTTGTGCACCACACTTATAAGAAGGAGGCTACAGGGCATTTAGGACTGTCACTCTTTCTTCTTATTCTAGATCGTGTGGTAGAGCTCAGTTGTAAGAATTCATACTCCTAAATTCAACTTTAGTCGTAATACAACAATACCTACATCCACAAAGACAGTTGGTAGGAGATTGAATGTGGCTTTGGAAGAGCTGAATTAGAGGAACTCGATTTTGCATCATGCTTATGATGAGTAAATGTAAGGTCTTCAGCAAATCATATGTGTACTAAGATATGTGAGCTTCTTGATAAGGAGCCCCAAGGCATGAATATCTATCCATCCATATGGTAAAGAGGGATGAGAGAATCAGGAGATGGATACAAGTTTGAATAAGTAAAAGAAGCAACTTTAAAAAGAGTACAAGGTACCCAGCTAATGAAGATTATCAGTATTTGCAATTCAAGCAGAGAAATATAAGCATTCAACAGTAACAGAGGTATGTACAATTGGCCACACCCATCTCAGTTATGCCCTATGTGAGTTGACAGATATAGTTTAAGAGAAGAAGGGGATAGAATGATCCAATGACGGTTAGAGTAACCCAAAATGATAGATGGATTATTATCATTAGCTAACGTTTCCGAAGGATATTGCAAATGTGGTAATAGTTCTCCTTGTGAGACACCCCGATGGTGCAATATAGTATATCTAGATATGAATACTAGAATGTCTGGAAAAATTTAGAAGATTGGCACTGGAATCATAGAAGGGATAAATATTTACCTTTGTATGGCTCTCGTTCCTAGTAAAGAGAGAATGCTAGGTGACCTGAAGAGCCATTGAGATGAAGCAAGGGGAGCTAAAAGTGAAAGAGTGTTTTGTTGAAGTTATCATAATAAAGTGAGACAGAAATATTAGCCGGAGAATAAGAAGAGAGTAATTGAAGTATTATGAGTAAGATGTGATAAATGATGATAACGGTAAATCAAAATATGACAGAATGACAGAGTCTATAGTCAAGTGAAGGAAAAAGACAAGAGGTGACAGGCCTTGAGACAATAAAAGAGTATAGGCCAAAGGCTATATCCTCATTCGAGAATTGAGTTGGTGACTCGAACGTGATTACCAGAAGGAAAAATTAGACCCCCGTAGTAATAGAATTTAGTATGGGATAGTAAATAAATAAAAAAAAATCGAACATGAATTAAGGGATCGAAGGAATTGGTAATAGTCGGTATTGTGAGAATTTTAGAGACCGTGTTTCAACAATAATAGAATAGACAAAAGGCGAATAACCTTTAAAGGCCATTTAGGAAGTCAATTACCTAAAGCAAGCACTCTGAGCAGAGTTAATCTTGAGGGACTAAGTGTGCCAGTTACAGTAGGTGTCACCTTCGTACGTAAGAAATTTAGTTATCCCTGGTACAGAAGGTTACCATAAGGCGATTAAGGTTCATTGATAATGTGAAAAGACGCCAAAGATGAAGAGGTAAAACAACTATAGGTAGATCGTCGTATTACTAAGTCTTAGTACTCCCCTAAAGGGAAGAATATGGTGTGATATGGTATTAAGTCAGAGTTAAGCGGTTCGGTTAACTATGGAATGGTAAAGGAAAAATGTGGTAAAAAGGAGAAAGGGATGATGTTTCATTTATTCAGTTCCTGCAGATATGTT